>NW_008823911.1:0-790 GCF_000699105.1 Pygoscelis adeliae
CGGGCTCGGCGTCCGTACCCCATCACCAGAGCGGTGACCCCCGGTGTCGCCTTGGCTTGGACGTCCACGCTTCCCCACGCGTTTTACATAAACCGCCTTTATCCACCTCGGTTTCGGAGACCGGGGCTGCGGGCCCCTCGAAACCAAATATTTATGCCTGCCTCTCGCCCCCTGCTCCTGCGGTATCCTTAATATAGCGAGTGTTTAAAGCCTGGCAGGGTGGATGAAGGAGGGGAGGGGTGAGGACGGGGGATTGATCTGTGATTTAAATAGAACTTTTTTTTTTTTTTTTTTTTTTTTTTTTTTTTTTTTTTTTTTTTTTTTTTTTTTTTTTTTTTTTTTTTTTTTTTTTTTTTTTTTTTTTTTTTTTTTTTTTTAAAAAACCTTTTTTTTTTACCTTTTTTTTTTAATGTCTAACGAGTGATGCTGAGTCTGCTGCATTCCAGGGGAATGACTCACGCGTTCCCTCTGACCCGGGATGTGTTCCCCGTGTTTAACTGCTTTTACTTTGATGGTGGGGTGAGCAGATGAGCGTGAGGTTGGTTGGACAGTAGGGACAAGAAGGGATTGCCTTGAAAACGAAGCTCTGTTGTTCCTCCGAGAGGTCAAGATAAGCGGGGCTCGCCGGTTCTGACCGTTAGATCCAGCCTTAGGTGTGTGGGCAGAGCTGGAGGGGGTGTGCCGGGGCTGCCGCGGCTCGCTCAGAGTCGCAGCACCCTGGACTGGCAGCATGAAAAGCAGCAGAGGCTCGGATGGCCGGAGCCGGGAAGCTTTGCCAGGCTGGGCTTTG
>NW_008823911.1:992-10121 GCF_000699105.1 Pygoscelis adeliae
CGGTTCTGCAGCCCACGGCACCGGCTGGCTCAGTGACCTGGGCTAGGGCTCCGCTCCTGGTCTGCTGGGTAACTTCTTTGAGATGTGGGCAGCAGGAAACAGGAGGAGCTCCAGGCTGGGCTTTGCCCGGCTGGGCTTTGCCAGGCTCTTTGCGCCATCGGAGCCAGCATAGCGTCGTAGGTGTTTCTCAAAAGATAGGAGAGCAGCAGTAAGTACACAGCCTTCTGCAGGAGAGCATGAGGCATCACCTAGTTGTGCCTTGGGAAACCTGATTCACCGTCTGCAAAGATCTGTCTCGTACCAGGAGACTTCAGCCAGCCTGGAGGGAGGATTTTCTGGCCGTGGCTAAAGCTTTGGATAGCGGGAGCTGGACCTGCCTTCCCGTCCTTGGGCGCTGCACGGGGAGAGCTAAGCCGTGCCATGGGCGCGCTGCTGGAGGCTCTGCAGGTGGGCTGCCAGGGCCGTGATCAGCGCTGCTCCTTGGACTTGGGAAGCAGGGAGGCTTTTCCAATGATTCCTTGGTCTGTTCACCAACAAGCAACCAAGAAAAGTACCTTTGCTGGCTTGAAAATTGGTCCCTGGTGCTGGCTGAGCCACGGGTGCGAGGAAGCTGTCGGGTGCTGCCGGTGGGCCCGGCTCTGGCAGCCGCAGGTGCTGGGGGCTCGTTCGTGGAGCGGGGCCCTGGCTAAATCAGGGTGGTGTGAGTCTCCGACATACCGTGATGCTGCCGGTTCTCCTCCCTCTCGCGTCCTCCACGTGGTGCCACCTTCACGACTTGCTTCTCTTTTTCTTTGTAGCCTCCTCTGGTCCAAGCCATCTTCAACCGCGATATAGAGGAGGTGCGGTCGTTGCTGAATCAGAAGGAGAACATTAATGTATTGGTGAGTGCTGCCCGGCCGTGCTTGCGCCCCTTCCTTCACCCAGCTCTCCCCATTTCCTTCCCTACGATGTGGTTCTTTAGCAGAGGGGAGGGCAGAGCAGAGGCCCAGTGGGTGAGATGTGGGTGCTGTCAAGGGGGGGCTCTTTTTGGCGAGGATGGTTAGAGCTGGGATTTTGAAACAAAGTTTTCTGGATTCTGCTCCCGGCTCGGCCACCGTTCGCTGTTCAGCTTTGTCTCGTTGCCTCGATCTTGCCATCTGTAAAATGGGACGCGTGGAAGACCAGGACTCCTGCCCCTTCCCAGGAGACGGCGAGAGCCTCCTAAAGCTCTCGGCCGTGCAGAACATCGCTGAGAGGCTGTGGGGTGTGTGGGAGGACTTTTCACAGAGGCTCGGCTTTGCTGCCTTGCCAGTTTACCTTTTTCTCCTTTGGGATGGCGACCCAAAATAGTTTGGCGTGAACGCAGCAGGTCTGCCTTGTGAGGAGGTTGTTCCCCAGGGGGGAAGGAGGATTTGAGCTGCTCAGCAAAGCCGAGTTCACCTCACAAGTGTTAGGAGGGGTTTCCACTGCTCTCGTCTTAAGCCTGATGGCAGAGGGTGGTTTTGACGCTCGTTGCAGAGCGGGCAGGGAGGCCGGGAGAGGCGGCCGCTGTTCGGACACAACCCTCTGGGTCCCGTGAGTGGCCAGGCTGGCTCCTGGGGGAGCAGCCCTTGGTAGCCCCAGTCTGGTGGTGACGAGCATGGTTTATCCTCATGTGGAGCGTGGGCACCAGGCTCCAGCGAGGGAAGGGGTGAAACCTGCCTGTGAGCGTTCCCGTCTGACTTGTCAGTGTGCCTTCCCTTGATCTGGTTTACGAGCTTCCCGCTAACAAATCAGCGGCAGATGTGCAGAGAAGAAACGCAGCCTGCTGCGACGCAGGCTGGCGGGGTGGCCGGGCCCGCACGGCACCGCCACCAAAAACGCAGGCTGGCGGGTGGGCCGGCCCTGACTGCACCGGCCCAGGTCCGCCTGGCGTGGTGGCACAGTTGGACTGGTGCCGGGTCAGCAGTTACCGCGCTCTCAGCCCAAAAGCCGGGCTAAGTTGTGAGCTCTAGGCAAGAGCAACTTGTTCTGGTTCACCGTCTTGCTCTCCTCTGAGCTGTGGCATTAACCAGGGCTCCGGTCTGTGCCGCTCCCAGCTGTGCTGCAGGCAGCTGCCGGCTTTTTGGCACGCTCCTGTTTGTTTCGCTGAGCGCTTGGTCAGGGCGTTCGCCCGACCCAGCCTGCGGGGCCGGTGCCGGTGCACACCCGATCCTCGTGGTGTTAAACCCTGGGGTCAAGGGCGGGTGCTGCGGACGCTGGCTGGTGTCCTGGGAAGGTGAGGGCGGCCGCGCGCCGGTGCCCCTGTGCCAGCAGGACTAATGCTTCGGTCGTATCTTAGCTTATTACACAGAGATAGCGTGGGGATTTTTTTCCGTGACTTGGTTCGGTTGGGGACCCGGCAGCTCTTCGTCCTCTCTTGTCAGGAGAGAGGGTTGGGATTGTTTTGCTGAGGTCTCGCGCAGCTGCTGAAGGAATAAAAACACAATTGTTAACACTTAATTTCCTTTTTGTGTGCAGGTTTAGAAATGTTGTTGCTTGTTCAGTGACCTGCCAGCTGGGTTTCACTTTCACATCCTCCTGCCTGGTTGTGCCAGCACAAGTTGTTACCAAAAAAAATGAAACCACCACCATTTTCCAAACAGTTTTTAACCTAATGAAAAGCAATTACTTTTTTTTTCCCCCCAAACACAAAATCTGGGGCTTGAAACGAGTTGTGCTCAACTGGCTTTCTTACTTGTTTGCTTCCTGGCTTTAGTACGTGGCATGTTCACCGATGAAAGCCTGAACCAAATGCCTGGAGGCAGAGGTTACCTAGGGCCTGGCCCTGGGTAAACAGAAGTGAAAGGTATTTTTTCCTCGGCTAATCCAATCTAAGATCAGAGAGGGGCTTCTGCACCTTCCTGCGCTTCAGCAGCCGGCAGGTCTGAGTCTGGTTTCAGAGCTGTCTGTAATTCTGAGTCGTTTTTATTGTTGGCCGAGAGGATAAAGTGTGCAGAATGGGACGGCCTACGCACTGTCAGAGTGCAGCCAGGCTTTCATCTCGGACCGCAGAGTACTTTGCAGACGTTCATTAAGTCCAGTAGCACCGGAGGCAGGTCGGGTCGGTCTCCAGGGAGTCAGTGGGGGCATGAAATGAGTGGCCGGCACTGTCGTGGCCTCCCCGTCTCGTGCTGGGGTTATGGCCCAGGTACCCTCTGCTCTGGCCACCAGCTACACCCCAGCACCCGTGGGGCTCCGGAAGGGCTGCTCACCCCCGCAGCGCCGCAGGAGGGTGCTGGGTTTAAGCAGTTTTCTCCCTGTCGCGTGTCCGAAGATGCTGCACGCGCTTATGGGGGTGCTGGGGCAGACTGGAGTGGAGGAGGGATTGTGCTGTGAGAGATCTCCCTCCCTGCCCTCAAAGCCACAGACGGTTTTTGTTTCTTACATCCCTGCTCAGGACCAAGAAAGACGAACGCCGCTGCATGCTGCTGCCTATATAGGAGATGTTGCAATCCTCGAGCTCCTAATACTGTCAGGTAAGGGCCAAGACTCAGGGCACTTGGCTCGAGTGCTGGCGCTGCCTTTAAGGCGTCTTTCTGATCTCTGGCCTTAGGGGTGCAGAGCAATAGTTTTTGGTCACCCTCCAACCAACCGTGCGCTTATGCTTGAGTCAGTGGGGTTGCAGCCAGGGGAAGATTAGGAAACGTTGCCATAATCCTAAGAGGTTTGTTCAGACGGAGAAGTGTCTTGGAACTGAAATAGCAGAGGTGGAAACCAAGCCAGGAGGGGGATGTGTGCAAGATGTTGGAAGGAGGTACTGGGGGAGGGTGCAGTGGGGATGCACACCTTGGAGATGCCTTCAACGGCAGGATGCTCAGGGGAGCAGAGTTTCACTTGCTCATGGAGAGGGGTCAGCTAAAAAACAGGATTTTGCTCAGTTTTGGCTCGTGTTACGTGGGGTAAAACTGCCCTTCATTTCCCCCCGAAGACGCTCAGCCCTGTGCTTGGGTCCTGTGCCCATGTGGTGCAGACAGGGGAGCCTCCTCATCTGCCGTTCACCAGCGCAGCACCTCGGGGCACCGTGGGCTTCGCAGCTGCTTGCTGGTGGTGTGGGGGGACCCCGAGGCTGGCATGATCCTGCGTGACCCTGACAAGGAGAGGCTTGGGGAAATCCTTTGCTGAGGGCTTGTTAAACAGGATTGGGGATGTTCAGCTCCGTCTGCAGAGCATGGGATGCACTTACGTGCCCCGTGTTGATTTTTTCATGCCTGTGTGTTGAGTTCTCAGCAGCAAAGAAAGGCAGGGGCTTCAGGAGTCGTGGGACCTCAGTGCCTAGCACAGGTCTGGAGCTGGGATGGCAGTAATCTGTCATCTTTCCTTTCTAATATGGAGATGCCGCTCACAGCGACCACAGCTCGCAACATGGAATGCTCTGGGTTTTTTTGACTCAAGTGGCCTTGTTTTGAACTAAGGAGCAGAACTGCTCGCTGGGTCTCTGTTGTGGTTTTTTGGCTCAGTAGGGAAGCCGGCACTCTGGGAGGTGTAGCCTTTTCAGCCTCTGCCTTGCTGTGTCCTTTGCAGTGCACTGGCACAGTCTCCCAAGGGGTGTAGCTTGTTCCTCTTGCAGTTCACAGAGTCTGTCCTCACCTAAAGCTCAGTGCAAGGTCCCCTCTTGCAGGAGAACTGGCACTCGTGCCTGTCGGGAGCCTCAGAGGTGGCTGCAGACCTGCCCTGGGGCTCTGGAGCCGGGCAGCCGGTCACCTCTCTGTCCCCTGACCCCTTCTTTTGTTCTTCCTCAGGTGCTAATGTTAATGCGAAGGATACTGTTTGGCTCACCCCATTACACCGCGCTGCAGCTTCTCGTAACGAGGTAGGCTCCCTCTGGCTCTGTCTGCTCCTTGCATGGGGGTGGTGGGCACTGATGGGAGGGGGGGACTGTTTTTCTCCTTCTCTTTTCTATCTTGCCTGGTTTTGGCTGAGATGGGTGTTCTCATTAGAGTGGAGAGGGGACGAACGCATAATTCAGAGGCTGAAAATGAGAGCTGGAAAAAAATCTCCTTGGTTCCCTTCCCTCCATCCTTCAGGAGTTAGCACGTGGGTTTTCCCCGCAACATCCTCCTCCCCGCCTTTCCCCCTTTCCCCAGGGCTTTGTCTAATCCAGCTTTACATTTCTTTGAGGGATGATGGGGCTCTCACTCTTTCTCTCGGGAGCTGATTCCAACGGATCTTGTTGGAAAGATTTCTTGAAGTTTAGCTTTTGTGGGCTTAACTTCATCCCACTTAACTTTGTCCTGTTTTGAGTTGCTGGAGAGCAAGAAACTCTGTGGTCGTGTTGGTTGGAGCCAGCGGCTCAGAAGCCCTGACTCTGACATGCAGGGCAAGTTACCACACATCGACTGGTTGCATGAATTCTCTTAATCGGCAGCAGACACGGGATGAAACACATTAGCGTAAACCTCTACTGAAGGCATTTGCTGTGAACATGTGTGGACAGTTACTGTGGGCGCTAAAATACAGAAGCTCAGCAAGCCGAGACTGTTTTGCTGTCAGGTCTGAAGTGCTGCTTCTCTGTGAATTTGAGCACGCTCGTTTGCCTCTCTGCCTCGACTCAGATGTGCCGGAGAGTCACCTCCCTTGTTCTGTGCTTCCCCGGGGTGCTTGGCACAGGGCTTCACCAGTGCCCTGCGTGCCCAGCTCCTGAGAGGAGCCTTTCTGAAATGCCTGTGTGCTTCATGGCTTTTCCTGCCTAGAGCCTGCTCTAGGATTGCTGGGTTTATGTACTGCCTGGCTGTTTCACGTGCTTCTCCCAGCCAGGAGTGGTCTCGGCTAGCCCTGGGAGAAAAGAGCAGAGCAGTGAGCCGTGGGGCTGGGATCATTGGAGGTGCTGCCCCGATGCTGCGTGGAAGTGGGCAGCCTGTAAACCGTAGCAAGGAAAATGTGGGGTTGCAGCAAACAACCTCTACCAGCAAAAGGGGGAAATAATTATCAAATATAGGTCAGTGGGTCACATTTGTCATCCCCTGGGCGCTTCGCACCTCGTGAGTCATGGATGAACACTCACTTACAGTTAAATCACATGGCTTGGAGGTATTTCTCCCATGCCGGTACCCCCGTGCAGCCGCGTTTCGCAGCTGCACTTGGGTGGGATGAGCCCAGCTCATTCAGGTCCCACACACCGAACTCCAGCCTGGAAGGAGCTGGAGCAGCCCATGTGAGGGCTGGAGGATTTGTGTAGGGACGATTCCTTCTCACTACTCGTTCTCGGAGTCTCTCTCACGCTGTCTTTACCTCTCTCACCCTTTCTCTGTGATAACACGCTGAAACATGGCCATATGTGGGCTTCAAAACGTCACTGGGGACGCAAAAGCGAACAAGTCCTTTCCTTTGACGGAGGGGGGAAGAAGCCGTACTTGTGAGCGTGCGGTGCAGTTTCAGCTCAGCCCCGCAAGGGCAGCTCTGGCTCTCGGGGCCGTAGGCTGGTGTGGATCTGGGCAGCCCTGTGTGTGCTGAAAGCACGAGGCGGACCGAGCTGCAGCTTCCCCTACCTGGCTGGAGGGCTTCTGCGGGCTCCAGCAGGTTGGGTTAGAGCTCTGCTTTCCTCTGCTCCTGCTAGAAGGCACTTCACCTCCTCCTGAAGCACTCGGCAGACGTCAATGCCCGTGACAAGTATTGGCAAACGCCTCTGCACGTCGCCGCTGCCAACCGGGCCACCAAGTGCGTGGAGGCCATCATCCCCCTGCTGAGCACTGTCAACGTCGCGGACCGCACGGGCCGCACGGCGCTGCACCACGCCGTGCACAGCGGCCACCTCGAGGTAGGCGAGGCGGGTTTGGGCGCAGGGGGTCCCACGCATGTGCCCCTTCCTGGGTCCGGAGTTCGCAGGTGGCAAAGGCACCTCTACCTGCACAAGCGGGGAGGAACGGCAGCCTTGCCTCTCTCGCCACTTCTCCCCATCTAGATGGTGAACCTGCTGTTGAACAAAGGGGCCAGCCTGAGTACTTGCGACAAGAAGGACCGGCAGCCCATCCACTGGGCAGCTTTCCTAGGTAGGTTTTCCTCATGGGCTTTGGTCCGGTTTCTCCTCCCACATCGCTTGCTGCCTATAGATTCACCTTTCAGGGTGGTGGGGCTCTCCAGAGGCTGCTGTGCCCAGGTCTCCGTTTTCCGGGGTCCCCGGGCTCTTACCGCTGTCTCCCGGACAGGGCATTTGGAAGTTCTGAAGCTGCTGGTGGCCCGGGGAGCTGATGTGATGTGTAAGGACAAGAAGGGCTACACCCTCCTGCACACTGCGGCAGCCAGCGGCCAGATCGAAGTCGTGCGTCACCTGCTGAGGCTGGGAGTCGAGGTAAGACCCCTGCGGCTGTGAGCAGGGTGGGCTCGGGTGCAGGCCAGTCTGGAGACAGGAGTAGGAGAGGGTGCTGGGTGGTGGCAGGAGCCCTGGCTGGTTCTCAGCTGCCTTTTTTTCTTCCTGAATCCCCAAATCCTCTGGGGTTTGTTGCTCCCACAGATCGATGAACCAAATTCCTTCGGTAACACTGCACTTCACATTGCCTGTTACATGGGCCAAGATGCTGTGGCCAACGAGCTGGTCAATTACGGCGCCAATGTCAATCAGCCTAACGAGAAGGGCTTCACCCCTCTGCACTTTGCTGCCGTCTCCACCAATGGGGCCCTGTGCCTAGAGCTCCTTGTGAACAACGGGGCCGATGTCAACTTTCAGGTCTGGCACTGAGGGGCTCAGCTTGGGGATGGGGGGAGTGAGGACCTGCTGCCTGAGGGGAGAGCTCAGGGAGGGTGGTGGGAAGCCTGATGCGATGTCGTTTCTGCTCTCCGCAGAGTAAGGAAGGGAAGAGCCCTTTGCACATGGCTGCCATTCACGGACGGTTCACACGTTCGCAGATCCTCATTCAGAACGGTGAGTGGCTTCTTCCTCCGGCCCTGGGTTACCCCAGCCTTTTCTTGTGCTTCTCAGCACCTGCCTCCAGGACCTCCCTGCGTGTTTGCTCGGAGAGTTTTAAGAGCTCTACAGTTATCACTCAAATTCACTCTGTGCTCTTGGGGCTGTTGCCGGTGGCCCTGCGCTGCTCGGGGGTGGCAGGGAGCGTGTGTGCCCTCAAGGGCAGTGAAGTGCAGACCAGGGGACTGAAATTCCAGCCAGGTCAGAGCTGCTGTGGCCAAAGAACATTCCCACTGCCATGTCCAGCCTGAAAGACAATATTCTTGTAAGAGGGCTGCAGGCTTGGCAGACACCCCAGGGGTTCAGCTGGAGACCTCTGGGGCTGAACACATCCCCTCCTGGGGCAAGGGGGAGAGATCTAATGCCCCGGGTTTGCAGGACACAAGTGGGCTCTCAGTTCAGAGAGCAGTTTACAGTTCTTCTTCTGCACGATGCTGAATGGACTCGAGTTATTAGCCGTGTCCCTGAGATGGGGACGCGGCTGTTGGAACAGCCTGGGCTGCTCAGGACTAGAACAGAGAGACCTGTTGGCAAAGCACTTGGCTTTTCCTTTCTAGGCAGTGAGATTGACTGTGCTGACAAATACGGCAATACCCCCCTCCACGTTGCTGCTAGATATGGCCACGAGCTGCTAATTAGTACTTTGATGACGAATGGTGCTGACACTGCAAGGTAAGGAAGGACTCTTCCTCCCTTTCCCTGTCCTGGGCTGGAGGATGCAGGAATGATTCATCCTGATTCCCTTCTCGTCTCCTGGCAGGCGTGGGATCCACGACATGTTCCCTCTGCACTTAGCTGTTCTCTTTGGATTTTCAGACTGTTGTCGTAAGCTACTTTCCTCAGGTGAGTGGCTCGGCCGCCCCCCCGGCGGCGGGGGCAGTCGGGGGACCCTCGAGGCTTCCCCTGACTCCCTGCCCTCCTGCCACCCAGGTCAGTTGTACAGTATCGTCTCCTCGCTGAGCAATGAGCACGTGCTGTCTGCAGGCTTTGATATCAACACGCCTGACAACCTCGGGAGGACTTGCCTCCACGCTGCTGCTTCTGGAGGGTGAGCTGTGCATGGGGCACTGGTCCTGCATTCCGTGCAGGAAGGTCGCTGCCTGCCCCCAGCCCAAATCGTAACCCTCCTCTCCACCCGTGAGCTACAGCATGGGCAGCCCAGTGCAGTGCTTTGGTCAGGGCTGGGAGTTGGACCCCTGGGTGCCGTTCCCGGCTCTGAGAGAGAACGGAGA
>NW_008823911.1:10137-21482 GCF_000699105.1 Pygoscelis adeliae
ATGGAAACCTTTTGGCCCTGTTCTGCCGCTGATTCTATGACTCATCCTGGTCGCTCCCCTCTGTGGCTGTTTATCCTTCTTTAAAATGGGGCTAAACTGCTTCCTTGGCTGGGGGTTCGTGAAGGGCTCACAAGCCGATGCCTGAAAAGCAGCAGGGATTTAGCTGGCTGTGTAAACGCCTCATATTGTTTGCCAGGGAGTTTGATTTCACGCGGTGCGTTGAGAGCGAACGCGGCTGCAGCAACACGGCAAAGGCGTAGAGTCCCGCCGAGGACCTTGTTTCTGTTACGTCTGTATGCCTGAGAGCCAGTCACGGAGCCGATCCTCAGCATCGCAGCGCCGTTACCCTGCCTGAGCGGCGGGAACAGTGCACTGACGCAGAAGCCAGAAATCCTAGATCTTTTTTGTAGCATAAAATCCAGTGCGTCAGCTGCACTAATGCCATGGCTAATGTCTTTCTATAATTGCCTGGTTGTTTGAGTGCTCCACGCAGTGCAGGTTAGCCCTGGTAAGGCAGGAAGCACGAAGGGTTATTTCACTGGAGAGCAGGGAAGAGCTTTGTGTATGCAACATCCAGCCATGGCTGCAGCTCTTATGCTGCCCAAAGATGACAAACTGGATTGAGCTTCGGCACGTCCAGGCTGCGTGGGTGAAAAGCGTAGCTGTCTTGTCTGCGATTAGGAGGAGTTTGCGTTCCTGCTGTGGTCCTTTTTGATCTGTGTCTAACTCATCTCCCTGCCTCCTGTAGGAACGTTGAATGTCTTAATTTGCTGTTGAGCAGCGGCGCTGACTTGAGGAGGAGAGATAAATTTGGAAGGTAAGTGTGCTGTGGGCCTTGCAAGGGAGCAAGGGTGATTCCTCCAGCCCTAAAACAGCTGGAGCGCCCTGAGCCTGGGTTTGGGTTGGGACATTCCTAAGACCTTTGCTGCATTTGGTGTCTAAAGCCGCTTCCTTCACCCCCTCTCACCCCAAGGGATCCAGCTCTGGCTCTTCAGAAGGAGCTGCCGACCCAAACCCTTGAGCCAGAGCAGGGTGCAGCTCAGCAGAGGGGGGGTGCCAGGCGAGTTTCTCCATCTGTGACAGGCAGTGCTGCTAAGCCCCCTTCTCCTTTCCCCCTTCCCAGGACTCCACTGCACTATGCAGCTGCCAACGGCAGCTATCAGTGTACGGTGACACTGGTCACGGCAGGAGCCAGTATTAACGAGGCTGACTGTAAAGGCTGTACCGCCTTACACTATGCTGCTGCTTCGGACACGTACAGGAGGTGAGTGTCGTGGGGGCGCGCGCTCCTCGCTGCTGGGGCTGCAGACGATGGCACACTGCTGGGTGGTGATGCTCCGCTGTTCCCTGGCCACCTCCCTGCAGCTGGTGCTCAGTGGTTTGTGAAGAGGGGAGTGCTTTGAGGAGCGTGGGTAGGAGGGGGTAATCAGCAAACTGATGCAGGTCTCTGACCTTTCAGAGCAGAGACTCATTCAGGAAACAGCCATGACACTGATGAGGAGCCACTGAAGGAGTCCAGGCTGAAGGAGGCATTCTTGTGAGTCCACGCTGCAGCCCCATCTGGCAGTTGTTTGTTGTTTACCCCTTCCCTGGACCCCTGCATGCAGTCGCTAGAAATACCTTGCTTCTGCTTACGCTGAAGTGAGCAGTGATGCCTTGGAGGAAACATCTGCTGATTTGATTCTCGAGGCAAACCTGGCTATCGCCTCCTGGTGCTAACTTCCAGTGGGCTTTGCATGCGCTGCGTGTCTTGAGGGGATTAGTACAGTATCTGCTATGGGATCAAAGCAGGGGAGGTCCCTGCAAAGCTCTGCCTCTCCAATCTCCCCTTTTTCTTCATCTCCCCTTTCTCTTGCTCATTGCAGTTGTTTAGAGTTCTTGCTGGATAATGGTGCTGACCCATCCCTCCGGGACAAGCAGGGATATACTGCTGTCCACTATGCAGCTGCGTACGGCAACAGGCAGAACCTCGAACTGGTGAGTGAGCCAGAGAAAACCCTCTGTGCTGCCAGGAGAGGGGGGGAAGTCCCCCCTAAGGAACGTGTCAAGCCCTACAGTGTCCCGGTGTGGCTAGAGGACTGTGTGTGTTGTAGGCACTACAGTGTCAGGGTTTGCCCAGGAGGAAGGGAGATAGGTTTGATTAAAAAGCATGGGGGCTTTTGGGGAGCCGTCGTGCTGGGAATACCACGGAGGAAAGATCTGGGCCTGAGTGAGATGCCTGAGAGAAAGGAGCTTTGTTACCCAGCACAGGGTGACGTATGGATGTCTTGCTTAAACCCCTGGCAATAGAGCAAGGTTGGGCTTTTAAAAGGAAGCCTGGAGACCTGTGCCAAGGAAGAGCTCTTGCAGTACAGAAAATGCCTTGTAACTGTCTGAAATGCCTGCATTGCTGCAGGGTGAGCTTGCAGCCGTGTGGGTATAGGAAATCATACGAGTAGTGGGGAGGCTTCTGGATAGCAGGGACTTGATGTGACTGTCTATGCAGGGCCCAAAGCCAGGTTAAGGAAGGTCCCTTCCCGAAATTCAGATCATTCTGAAGCAGATGAGCAGGTTTTCTAACTCCTCTGCAGCCTGCTGGTGGACAGGGCGTCTGTCGAAGCCTCTGTGAGTCCAGGATCAGTTATGGTTTTATGTTGTTGCTGTTGCAGCTCCTGGAAATGTCTTTCAACTGCCTGGAGGATGTGGAAAGCACCATTCCAGTCAGCCCTTTGCACTTAGCTGTAAGTACGGCTGGCCCAACCCCAGGGTTGTGGAGGGCACTTGGCTCCGTGCGGGGTTCACGCTGAGTCCTGGAGAGGTGCCCGCTCCTGGGCAGCGCGGGCTGGGTCCCTGCAGCTGTCGGTGCTGAGCGGGGCGAAGGAGGAAAGGCGCCGGTGGCTGGGGAGCGGCTTTCCCCATAGGCCGTCGGTCAAAGTCCCTCTGGTTTGTACGTTAAATTCCTTGCTCTCTCCAGGGCTTTTTGGTTGCTGCTGTTTGGAGCCACCTCCCTTGTCTGAGTGTGGGCAGGGGCGGGAGCGGGCGAGGGCTTTGTGTGGGACTGGGGTGGAAACGAGACGCAATGGCCGGGCAGGAGCTCATCTGGCTGGAGGGACACAGGGAGCGGGAATTGTCCTGGGGGGGGACTTCGGGTGCAGCCTCTCCAGGCACCGCTTTAACGTGGTCTGCTTTGTCCTCAGGCCTACAATGGTCACTGTGAAGCCCTAAAGACACTTGCCGAAACCCTCGTGAACCTCGACGTGCGGGACCACAAGGGGCGGACGGCGCTGTACCTCGCCACGGAGAGAGGCTCCACGGAGTGCGTGGAGGTGCTCACCAGCCACGGCGCGTCCGCTCTGGTGAAGGAGAGGAAGAGGAAGTGGACCCCCCTCCACGCTGCAGGTGATGGAGGGCAGACGGGACTGGGGGTGGCGAGGGGTTGTGTCCAGAGCCCTTCCAGCCGTCGGTGCCACCGCTGCCAAGGATGCCCGTCCACCTGGCTGCTGTTCGGGGGGAGGGAAGGGGCTGTGGTTTAGGATGATGCTTGGAGTCAGGATGGGGCCAGTGCAGCCTGCTGTGACGTGCCAGCAGAAGCTGAGGGTCCAAGTGGCTCAGCAGCGGGTGGGAGAGAAGACACCAGCGGCTTCTGCACACACGTGTCTTCAGCTCAGCCTGTGCACGTGCTAATCAATCCTGTAGCCTAGCAACCACATAACGAATTTGCTCAGCCACGTGTGCCTGGCTGCTGGGCGCGAGCCCCTTCCTTTGGTTTGCGGCGGGGGCTGGAAGGGGGGGGCCCGTCTGTACGTGTGTGTGACTCCTCCCTTCCTCGTGCGTTGTCTCCAGCTGCCAACGGGAACACTGATTCCCTGCATCTCCTGATAGACAGCGGGGAGCGGGCAGACATCACCGACGTCATGGACATCCACGGCCAGTGAGTTTGTCCGGATGTTTCTCTTGGGATCTGTGTGGCACAGGGTCAGGCCCCTTGCAGGGCAGCTGGGACAGGGGAGAGAGGGCAGTGCTTGAATGCAGCGGATTTCCAAGCCCACTCTCCTCCCTGCTGCCTCTCCCCCCTGCAGAACCCCACTGATGCTGGCGATCATGAATGGCCACGTTGACTGTGTCCACCTCCTGCTGGAGAAGGGATCCACAGCCGATGCAGCGGACAAGAGGGGAAGGACTGCCCTGCACCGAGGGGTGAGTGCATCCCTGGGTCCAGGGCGGGCCTGGAGCCCTGCAGTTTCCACTCGTCCTCCTGAGCAGAGGCTGCTTGGAGAACAAGCAGGTGGTTTTCTTTTGTTGCAAGAGTCCTCAGTGAAAGAGCCCGTTTTCCCTTCCTGAGATGCAGCGTTTGAGAAGGAAGCTGTGGAAGAAGGGGGGTAGTTCTGTTGTTAAACGATTGAAGGGTGAGGTCTGACCTCCTGGTCCTCTTTCCTGGCCTCAGGCTGTGACGGGCTGTGAGGACTGCCTGGCTGCCCTGCTGGACCATGATGCCTTCGTTCTGTGTCGGGATTTCAAAGGCCGGACCCCAATCCACTTTGCGTCGGCGTGCGGGCATTTAGAAATCCTGAGGACCCTGCTGCAGGCAGCCCTCTCTACTGACCCTCTGGACTCTGTGGTGGACTACAGCGGTTACTCACCGATGCACTGGGCTTCATACAGTGGTAAGGACCTGGGCTGGGCCCCTGCCCGCCTCTGCTCTGCTCTGGCTATTGGTGGGGAGGAGAGAGCCAGGAAGAGCCGGGTTATCCCTCTGTCCTCCACTGCTTTGGGAGCCGTCAGCCCAGCAGTGAGTTCAGCCTGGTGGAAAGGACGGCACAAATCTGGGAGGGAGGCAGGGAGTTTTTCTCCCCCTGCCAAGCTCCTTAAAAAAGGAATGAAATATGAAAACAGCTATTATAGAACAGGTGAGGCTGCTTCCTCCAGGACTGCTGGATTTCTAGGATTACTTGGCCGCCACCCTGGCTGCAGGGAGCGGTGGGACTGACAGGGCAACTGGAAGGGATGTCTCAGCATTTCAAGGGGAAGCTAGCAGTGTGGCTGTGAAGTCCTTCAGGAGACAGTGTGGAATTATAAACCTCCTGAAGTGCAGCAGCTTAGCTGCCAGAGAGGAAACAAAACCGCTGCCTCTGTGCTGGGGAACGGGTTTGTTTGGGCACTTTGGTGCCGCTGGTCCTGTGCAGCCCCTGGGGCCTCCGGCTCTTTGGATGTGGGGAGACACAGAGGGGCCTTCGGTCCCTTCTTGCTGTTGCAGGTGAAGAACCGCAGGTTGAGTACGGATGTATTTCTGTCCCTCTCTCCTCACAGGGCATGAAGATTGTCTTGAATTGTTACTTGAACACAATCCGTTTGCGTACCTAGAAGGAAACCCCTTTACTCCATTGCACTGTGCAGTGTAAGTGGCATCTGGGACCCTCCCTGGGTTCTTCCAGCCAGGTGATGTTTGAGAGAGAACACATGGTCTGAGTGGAGGAGCTCCAAACCCTGCCTTTCTTGCCAAGGGCTCTTTCCTGGGCGGCAGCAGCTCCTCAGGGTGGTACCACCTGCTCATCCCAGCTCCCCTGTGGCAGGGAGGCGGTTGCTGGACTGCTGGAGGTCCTCAGGGAGCTGTAAAGCAGCTGTCCCGTTGGCTGTGCGCAGCACAGCCAGGGCTGTCCTGTACCAGACTCCCATGCCAGCAGGTTTTCAGCTTGATGGAGCTAATGGAGCTGCCAAGGGCTGGTGGTTCAGTCCTTGCCGGCCCTCTTGGATGGCTCATCTCTGCTCTTTGGTTATGGAGCACCTCAGGAAATCTCCAGGCTTCCCATGAGGCTCTGGAGATGGGCTCTGGTGGGAGAAGGGCTCCACGTTGTCCCAAGCCTTCTTCCTCAGAGGTGTCTGGGGCAGTGTGAGCATGATCCCTGGGGTCCCGCTGGGCACAGAGGGGTTTGGGGCTGACGGTGATTCCTTGGCTCTGCAGCTGGCAGAGGAAGGAGTGTGCTGCCCTGTGGAGGAATGAGGAAGGTGGAGACATTGCCACGTTCTGCCTGGGGTGGGCCTGGTGTGTCCTTGGGACCCGTAGCAGCAAAGGGATGGGCAAGGCTGTTGTCTGGCATGGTACTGTGTTTCCTTGAGTAATACCAAAAAGGGTAAAGGGGTGTTTTACCCTAAACAACTCCAGACCAGCTGCTGTTTGCATCCGAGCCCCAGGAATGTGCTGCTCACTCCCACTGCAGACGTGCTAATGCTGCTTAGTCTTGTTCTAACTTTCCTTCTCGTCCCCACCGCAGAATTAACAACCAGGACGGCACTGCTGAAATGCTGGTGGAAGCATTAGGTGCCAAGATTGTTAATAGCAGAGATGCCAAAGGAAGGTGAGGGCAGACTCATCCCTCTCTTGTCACCCGCTCCCTGGTGCTGCTGGGTGGTGGCTGTGACTCCCGCAGTGATTTCCACATGACTTCCCATGGCACAAAGGGACTCTGGCGTCCCCAAACGTGTCTGTAGGCCTGGGCAGTCTTGCTGGGGGGCGCGCTGTGCCCTCCTCTTTACCCGCTCTCTCGTCTTCCCAGGACACCCCTTCACGCTGCTGCCTTTGCAGACAACATCCATGGTTTACAGCTGCTTCTGCGCCACCAAGCCGAGGTGGACATGACTGACAAGCTGGGGAGGACTCCCCTCATGATGGCTTCTGAGAACGGGCACACTGCAGCAGTCGGTACGTGGCTGGCAGCCGCTTCTCCCCAGTATGGGGTGCGAGCCTCCCTGTGCCTCCTCCGTAACCGGGTCCCGTGGGAGCCGGGCTGTCCCTCTCCTTGTAGGCACAGTGGGACAGCTGCCCCACTCCTGCCCCTGCAGCACATGGCCACTGCCCCGCATTGCTGGGCTCTGTGCTGCTGCTTCTCAACAGCAGCTGTCCCTCCTCATTTCAGAGTTCCTGCTGTACCAAGCAAAAGCAAATATAACTGTGCTGGATGTCAACAAGAACACAGCTCTTCACCTGGCCTGCAGCAAGGTAGGGAGACGGCCGCTCACAGCCATGCCTGCAGTCACCATCACCTTCAGCCTTGCCACCTTAATGAGAGGGGTTGTCCGCCTACTCCTGTCCCAACAGAGCAGAGGCGGGGGCCCTGGGCTTGCTCTGCCTGCCTGCTTACCTGTCTTGACCTGTACAGACGCTCCTGATTCAGTTTTGAGCAGCTTAGGTCGTAGCACAGACCCGTCTGTATTTTTCCTGGGGAGCCCCTCTCTGAGCTTGGTGTGCTTCCTGGGGCGTGGGGAGCAGGAGGCTTTCGATCAGTGTGTCCACGCAAAGAAGGAGGTGCTGCAGAGGAGATGGAGGGGACAGCAGCTTGTCTTCTCAGGCCTTGCCAAAGTGGTGAACTTTGAAGTAGAAGGTCGGGTTTAAGGAACATTTCCGTATCCCGGGGAATCACGTTCCACTCAGACAGCACCAGGTCCCCTCCACTGCCCCTGCCTTCCTGCTCGTGCACTGTAAACAGTCTGGTCTCCTTTGCAGGGTCATGAAAAGTGTGCCTTGTTGATCCTGGGGGAAACCCAAGACCTTGGCCTTATCAATGCAAGTAACAGTGCTCTGCAAATGTGAGTATTTGGACAGCTGGCGCCAGTGGGGAAAAACAGGGCTTTGCTGGGTGGGGGTGATGCCCTGGCAAAAGGGCGGTGGTAGGAGCCCTGCTCTGGTGCGCGCAGTGAGCGTGCAAGCAGGTAAGCTCAGGAGCAGTCAAGTGTCTGCCCTCAAAGCCGCTCGCAGGGGCCCCTTGTTTTAGCACAAGGTGTTAAAGGCAGGTGGCTCCGCTGCCGGGTTAACGCTGCCTTTCCCTCTCCCCCCAGGCCGCTCCACATCGCAGCTCGGAACGGGCTGGCCTCTGTCGTCCAGGCCCTGCTCAGCAGAGGTGCCACTGTGCTGGCTGTGGATGAAGAAGGTGCGTGTTCCTCCTGGGTGCCCGGGGGGGTTCAGCGTGATGTCCCTGGGGGATGGGGGCTGCCCGGGGAAGCGCTCAGCCGGGATCGGAAAGATTTCCGCATCCTTTCCGCAGCTGAGCAGCACGTTCTCAGCTCATGGCATCGCAGGAACAGCCTGGATGAGGACCTTAGCACCCTGCGATCCCCTGTAAAAGCATTTCCAGGTCCCACAGGTGTTTGAAATATGTCTTTTGCCCCCCATGCAACTTCTGGTGGCTGCCTGGCTCTCCCGCCCGGCACAAAACCAGCCCAGCCTGAGCCAGCAATAAGCAGTTGACTCACTTGCAAGTTGGCAGAAACTGCTTGTTGTGGCCAGAAGGTTTTTCTCCCAGTAGAGTTCTTGCTCTGCTGGAATACCTTTAAGTTGTGAAAAATACCATTGCGTCTGCCGTGCTGCCAGGGCTTCTGAGGCTTTTTATTCGTCTCCTGCTGATCCTGGCACACTTCAAAGCGGTTGCTGCAATGGCAGGGATTGCCGGTGCCCAGAAGCAGGGTCTTTGGAGAGAAAGACAAACAGATGTCCTGGCCCCTCAATGCAGGGGTGGAAACTGCCCCGATCAAAGCGTTCCCCAGGGAAGGCGCCTGTCCGGGGCGGTTATTCACCCCTGGCTTTGTTCTAGGTCATACCCCAGCCTTGGCATGCGCCCCCAACAAGGACGTTGCTGACTGCCTGGCACTTATCCTCTCCACCATGAAGCCTTTCCCACCTAAAGACGCCATCAGCTCTTTCAGCTTCAACCTCCTCAAGAACTGCGGCATTGCAGCCAAAACCGCCGCCTGCGGGGCCCTGCCCAACGGCAGCACCTGCCCCTACAGCAAGGACCGGCACAATGCCATCGGCTTGGACGGCTGTTACTCGGAGTAGCTTAAACTATGGGTGACCTAATATCTTATTATATTTATTTAGAAATTCTATAAATATAGGGCACTTTAAAGGAGAACAAGACTGGGCAGGCCTTCTAGCATGGCCGGGTAGGCCAAGAGTTCAGAGCTTCCTCTTCTCGCTGGATTGCCAGCGCGGTGCCAAAGCTGTTAATCGGTTTAACGAGCGGCTGGCAGTGCTGTTCCCATCCCCTGCCCCTTCTCAATCCTCTCCCCGTCAGCGCATGCTCGCACCCCTCCGACGGCAGGGCAGGAGACGGATGCTGCTGGCTTAGGGCTTCGCCCAGCCAAGACGAAGCAGGTGCGACCATCCGCTGGCCCGCAGACGGGAAGGGGGTTTGTCCCCCAGCTTTTGGGGTGGGTTGAAATCGGTTCCGGTGTTTCCCAGTGCTCCATGCCAGCCTCCCGCCCTGCCTCGCCTCCGGGACGCCCCCGGGGCTGCCCCGAGCCCTCGCTCCGTCCGTCCGGGACGGGGAAGCCTGAACTCTTGGTGGGATGGGGGGGGTGGGAGTCTTTGGGAATTGGCTGGTCTTGCAAGCGCTGGGGTGGGTGTTAGCTCCTGGCCAAGTGCCACTGTAACTGCTCCTCTCTCGCAATCACTTTTTTTCTCACGCTCATCCTTCGATTCCAATACAAACACTTGAATCAAGATCTACTGTACCTGGGACGCTAAAATATCCTTTTGGCAGCTGTCATTTATATGCAAAAACGGGTGCTGCTGCCCAACCCCGCGGTCGGCTGGCTGCGGATGCGCTGCTGGAGCCTCCCTCCCCACACCAGGCACTTTAGGGATTCTGTTGGTTGGTTGGTTTTTTTTCTTGGCAAAATGTCGGATCCTAAGAAACGATTCTTTTTTGAATTTTCGTTCTCTGTTTTGCGTGGCCGTTTCCATGCGAGAGTCAGTGTTGCTTTTCTTTTTTTAAAAAAGAAAAAAGTTATTTATAAAGAAACGAGCATTTACCTTTAAAAAAAACAACAAAAACCATAAAAAAATGTTCTGAAAGTTTTAGCCTTTTAATAAGGAAAAAAATGCACTTCAAAGTCCTTATTCACAACCCTAAGTAAGTCTGTGTTTATTTTTCTAATGCAGCATCTTGGCAGGTTTATTAGCGTGCGTGTATGTGGGATCATTGTTTTTTGTTTTGGGTTTTCTGTTTTTAATTTTAGAAATCATATTTATAATGCAGGTTTGAAGCATTCGAGAATGTTGCACTGTTTTTTTCCGTTGGTTGTTTTTGTTTTTTTTTTCCTTCTGAATTACTGTAACAGTATCGTGCAAAAAACAATACTCTTTCTCCATATCACGAGTCTGTTCAAAGCCAAAGACTGGGATGCAGAGAACGAGAACGGGCTGACAGGGCAACAAGCATTTCGGGAACCATCTTCTCCCCTGACCTCCTTTCCCTCCGCAGCCTTGCCGAAAGCGGGGACCGTGGGGCTGGGGCTGAGGCTCCCGTCCGTGGCCACCCCGGGGGCGTCCCAGTGTGATCCCTCCGGGATGGGAGCGGGGAGAAAAGGATCCCTCTCTCCCACCGAGTCCTCGGTGGCCGCTCGCCTCCTCTTTGCCAGCGAGACTGCGATGGGACCGCGCGAGCCTTGCGCTGCGGCTCTTCTGCCCAGCGTTTCAGAGAGAAAAAGCATTTCTGTAACCAAAATAAGGTATTAATGTCTTTTTTCTTCTTTTAAAATAGTTTCTAAATGAAGGTGGCTCCTGTTAGGGTGGTGTTTGTTGGGTTTAGGTTGTGGTGTGGAGCAGGCGTTGGAGCCGGCCGTTCCCGGGGGAGGCTCCCGGCGGGCGAAGGTGCTGCTGGCAGCCCGCGGGGAGCGTCCCCTCGCACTGTTTCTTTCTTTTACCAAAGCCAAACTCTTAGAACCAAATATGAAGTTTCAGTCTTGGCCTTTGGGTGATAAGCACATTTTCTTCGCGTTTCACGTAGGAGTTTTTCCCAGAGGGGAGCGGGGTCGGGGACCTCCCGTTGCTCTTGCTCAGCACCAGCTCGCCGTTGGAGCTTGGTCTCCCCGTCCCATTACCAACCCGCACTTTGTTCAGCAAAGCACTCGAGAAATTTGCCCTCGGTGAGATCTCGGAGCAGGAGCGGTGGTCAGGCTGGTCCCTGGAGGGCTCTGATCCCCGGGCGGTGGGGGCCAGGCGCTTCTGACGGGCAGGGCTCCTCTGGCTGCTCCGGAGGGATCTTCCCTTTTCGGACCGTGAGCCCCCTCCACCAAGCTCTCTGCAAGGCGGCGGCAGCGACTTGCTGGGCCAGTGGGTCCCCTCCTTTGCTGCCGGCGTAGGATCGTGTCCCCGGCCGATCGCTTCTCCCCTCCCCACTCCCCCCCCGACCCTCTAGCTTGAAAGAAAGTGTTAACCTTTCTGCACCGAATACCTCAGTTCGGAACCAGAATAAACTCATGAAACTTGAATAAAAAGATCCTTTTTGAAGATCCTTTTCAGTATTCTACAGAGGAGAACTGGAAAAAGAGACTTGTTTACATTGCTGTCGAGTCCGCACTTGCCTCTTGCA
>NW_008823911.1:21526-26101 GCF_000699105.1 Pygoscelis adeliae
TTAGGCATCACTTTATCTCCTCTTCTCGCTGCTGGCCCTCGCCCTCCCCGCGGGGCAGGAAAATGGGTCCAAAGTCCTGAGCCGTCGTCTTCAAGGGCTAAAGTACTTTTTCAGGCACACGGAGGGGCCGAGCCGTCCCCGGCCTTGGCTCCCATCCCTGGCGCGGGCAGCGATTCCCAGGGACGGAGATGGGTTCGGAGCAGGGCAGACCCTGGAGCCGTGATGGCTCCGTCCTCTTGAGCGACGCTCCGGCTCCCCCGAAGTCACTTGGGGAAAGCTCGGGGGTGCCAGCAGAGCTGGGCCGTCCCGTGCCCGCCGCGGGAGGGATGCGGCCGTGCCTCTCGTGCCCTGGTCCTCGATGCCGTGTGGCTTTAGCATCGCTGACGGGGGACGGGACTCCAGCACCATTTCACTTGAACGTGGCTTTTTCCTGTAGCCAGGGTGAGAGCGTTCCTTAGAGCACACAGAGAATGCTGCTTTTTCTTCACACCCCCCTTATTTTTTGGACTATTATTGTGGTTTTCAGTTTCTTTGTTTAGAGAAGAAAACTGATCTCTCTTTTGGCCTTGTTTCTGTGCTACGACGCGTTAACTTCCGCTCAACATGATGACTAAAACTATGACGAGACAATCAATGTGATCTCTGTAAGGGCTTCTCCATTTCTTCTCTGCAGCACCATGCTTTATATATGTGTGTTCTTTGCTCTTAGTGAGGATCTTTTTCTCCCCTCCCCTTGTGTCTTATTAAAAATAATAATAATAATAATAATAATGTGGAGGGAAACGAGGTTTCAGCAGCGCATCCATGGTCTGGGAGCACATGGGAGGAAACATGGGGTGGGGTGGGAAGGGGGACGTGCGGCCAGTTTCCTTGCGGGTACCAGTCTTGTTCTCCTTTAACGCTGTATTGTATACATTTGACAGCACAGCTTGACAATTTAAGTAATAATCAAAGTGTTTGGTAATAATGCATTATTTTGCTAAACGAGATTTGTGATGGTTTCCCTAGTGCATTGTAAAGAGGGATGGAGGGAAACTTCCGCTGCCCTGCCTGCTCCCTCCCCGGCCCCTCGCGGGGCGGCGGACGGGGGCTCCCCCAAATCTTCCTTCCCACAGACCTTTATGCCAAAGTTGGACCATTCCCGCTTAGTGTTCTGTCCGGCGCCCGGCATCCCTTTGGTGTAGCTCTCACCAAGCAGCGACTTCTTCAGCTTCCCCCCTCAATGCTACTTAAATCTCTTGGTTTTGAATACGCAGGCACCGGATCACCCGTCCCCTCCTCTGCCCCGACCTCCAAAAAAAGGAAGTTTCTCTCCGCCCCTTGGTCCAAAGCACTTGCTTCAAGTAATAAGCACTTTTGTTAAAGCATGAGTCTGGATTCCCTTTAGCATCCCACGGGATAGAGAGCAGCAAGAGCGGAAGGGATAAGAGAGTGTCTTTGGTTTTATTTTTTCATTTTTAATTTTAAAAAAAAAAGTTTGTTTCTAGGGAATGAATGAACAAAGGGAAGTTGTGTTTTGAGAGAGGAAAAACAAAAAAAACAGCACAAATACATTTCAACTCAAAAGGTGTATTTGCACTGCCATTGCTAGAGAAAGGGGCTGCCAGCCCTGCGGCCCCGCTGAGCCATATAAACTGCTGACAAACACTGAATGTAACGTCCTTGCAGAGGGCAGCCCAGGGAGGCTGGGATTGGCTTTATTCTCGACGGGCACTTCAATGAAATTCAAAAATAACCTAACGATGATGAGAATCTGGTTGGTGTTTCTTTGTCGTTGCTGTTCCCGAGCTGCAGGCAATTTGAAACTTTTTTTTCTTTAGGAAAATGCTTCCCCCCCCCCTCCAGAGCGAGGAGCTCCCTCGACCAAAAGCGAGATGCAGATGAGTAGTCCCCAGCCCCGTCGACCGCGTCCCGGGGCTGGAATCTGGCAGATATAAAAGTAGCACTAAAAACAAAGCAAAAACTCCAAAAAAATGGAACAAGTTTTTTTTTTCTGTTTGTTTGTTTTGAACACTCTGAGTGTGGTAGTGATTCTGTAGGTACCGCGGCCCTGCCGGGGTCCCCCAGCTGCGGGGTGAGGTGTTAGTGAGAAACAAGTGAAAAACCAAAACAAAGAACAAACTGCAAAGACCCAAGAAACAATCTTTTTCTTTGATTTTATTCTGTTGTTCGGTGGGGCGGGGGGACGGGCCCGGGGAGCTGCCCCTGCTCCCTCCCGGCACCACCCCGAGGGTCCCCATGTCCCCCCCGCCTGCCGCAGGGACCACAAACGGGGGGACCTCGGGGTCCCCCCAGGTGTGAATGTCGGGGTTGGACCCGTGCAGACTGTCGGCCCACGCTCACCTTTGCCTTCAGTAAGAAACCAAAGGAAAAACCAACCCCTTCCATTCGAGATACTGGCACGGACACGCGGATTCTTTGGTTCGGGGGGTTTTTTTTTTCTTTTTCTTTCCTTTTTTTCCCTCCTTTTCTTTGTTTCTTTGTTTTTCTCCAAGGACGCGAGGAGCTGTTCAGACCTCTTCTCCTGGCTGAATTTTTCTGGGCTCAGCAGTGCTGGGTGTGTTTGAAAGGAGAAAAAAAAACCCAACAAAGCCGAGGCTCGGCTGAAGCGTCGGCGGGAGCTTCGGAGCGGGGAGGCGGAGGGTAACGTATGTGCGAGGCGAGGGACCTGCCGGGAGCTCGTGGAGGGGGAGCGGTGGCTCTCTGCATCGCGGCTCGTTAGTTAAACGAAAATCCTCAGAGTCGCGGCGCGAGGCTGGAACGGGATGGGGTCCGAGCCCCCGAGGGGCAGGGTGGCGACGGGGGATGCGTCTCTAAGGACTCGAAGGCATCTGTAGCAAGCTCTGTGTCTTTACAATATCCTATGTGTAAATGCTGCACCTCTGTATATTATGCACATAAACATTTATTTGAATAAGATAGGACAGACCTCATCACCAGTCAGGTATAAACGACTCTTCCTCTTCTGTGTCTCGGTGTTCTGGCGTGCGTGTGCGTGCAAGTGGTTCGTGTGCGGGTCCGTGTGTCTGGGCGTTGTCTGAGCTTCCCGTGCCGGGGAGAAGGAGGGAAAAAAAGAGGAAAATAGCCTTACTTGACCCAGTCATATCAATATTGTTCGTCAACTTGAAAATAATAAAGTAAATGCATGGAAACCTCTAGCTGAGCCACGGTGCGTGACCGTGGGTGTGATGTTTCGGAGATGCAGGGTGCCGGGTGTCTCGTGCTGCGCATCCCGAAGCTCTGGGTCCCGCTGGGGTTTCTCCTTTAGCTGCGGAGGGTGGGCGGCTGCTGCCTCGCATGCCTGGTCCTTCCTCCTGTCCTTTCTTTTTCTTTTGTTTTCCTGAGGCCGTAGGGAGTGAATTCTTCACGGCTTGACCAAAACTGCCGTTTCTTTGGTGCTCTGCACTTAGTTTCCAGGGGTTGCGTCAGTCCTCGGAGCCCCAGAGTGCTGCCGGTCCCCGCCATACTGCTCTGCCCGCCCCGGCCAGCGCTGCCCGTCTGCCCGCAGACCTGCCACCGGCTTCCTCGCCCCGGGAGTGAGCCCTTCTGAGCTGTGCCTCCGGCGAAAGACATGGATGGAGTTGCTGGTTGAGTTAGTCCGAGTCGGATAAAACGCGGTGGCTTGCCCTCCCTGGGAGGAGAGGCCGGGGAGCGGGGCTGGAGGTGCAAGGGGTCCTGGCCCCCTGAGGGCTCCCAGCCCCGCTGCAGGACAGGGCGAGGGCTCCTGGCGTTTGGGCAGCGTTGGGGTGCCTCAATGCCGGCAGCGTTGTTCCGTTCCTGAATTTTGCACTATGTGAAGCGTGGCCAGTTTAGGAGGGGATGTGGGGGGGTGTGTGCGCTGCCCGGCTCCTGCCTGCGAGAGACCTGGGGGGGTTGGCCAAAAGGAAAATCAAAGACGATGTAGGCCGGTCGTGGGTGAGAGAGTCCCGACGCGCCAGGAGCTGCGTTGTGGGGAGCTCGGAGGGCGTTAAGGCAAGCCCAGAGCCTGTCCTGAGCGCTGGACTTGAGAACATTTTTTCCTACTTGAAGGTACTAACCAAAACGGCTGCTTTCTTCAACGTGTCCCCTCCTCTGCACGCCGGAGGTGGGCTGGGGGCTGGCGGGGGGGGACTGTGTAGTGGCTGGCTGCGGCTGTGAGGGGAACAGTGCTCGGAGCCACTCCTTGTCTTTCTGTGCCCCAAAAAGCTCTCGCGTCCCCTGTCACACGCCCCTTCACCCTACCGGCGTCTGGCTCCGGCTGCGGGGACAGGAGGTGGGGTGGGCAGAGGAAGGCTGAGAGCAAAACCTGCAGCCCAGCTGGCTTTGCAAGAGGACTGAGCCTGAATTTCAGCCCTCCAGCAGGCAGGTCCTTTCCCGGGGTCACATCCTGCCCTGTCCCCCCAGCCGGTGCCCCGCAGCGGCCGTGCTCCCCCGCAGCTGGTGGGCACGCGCGTCCTGAAGCGACCCGCTACAGCCGTCGCGTTCGGCAGCACGGGCTTGAAAATTTGCACTGAAATTGTTACGTGCCAGTTCCTCCTCCTCCTCCTCCTCCTCCTCCTCCTCCCACAGATCTTCATTTCTTTTTGAGGCCTCAGT
>NW_008823911.1:26242-26956 GCF_000699105.1 Pygoscelis adeliae
AGGTCCCGGCCGGGGAGCTGCCAGAGCCGCGGGGGCGGGTACGGCCGGGCTTCGCGATGCTTCCCCGCTCTTTCCAAACCTGTTGGTGTCCGGGAGATCTCATTAAACGCTGCAGGCGTCGGCTTGGATTCTGTCACGGGCTGGGATTCTGCTCGGAGCAGCAAGCCACGAGCTGGCGTTTGGGCAGGGGTGGGCGTTAAGGAATTTGGTCCGTTGGCAGTGAGGATGCGGTGCTGCCGGTCAGAGACCTCCCGGCTCCCAGTGCCCGGCGTTCCTCGCCCGCTCCAGGGTCGGGAGCATGGATGTTAGGCGTGCGGGTCCGTTTGTCCGTGGGCACACACGTGCTCCGTCTCAGCAGGCGCTCTCTTAGCTTTAAAGACTTCCGAGTCCTCTAAGACCCCTTTCAATGTCCTTTTAAAGTCATTCGGTAGGTTCTTCCCTTCCCTTTTCCTCCTCGATACACATGGAAGGGAGTTCACGGAGATGTGCATTTCTCATCTGTCCTGCGTCAGGGAAGCATAGGGTGGTAACGAAGGGCTCAGCCCCCCCTCCCCGCTGCAGCCAGGCCTCGTGCTGGGTGACCTGCAGCCTTTCGGAGCATCCCGCCGGCCAGTCCGGGTTTGACATCTGTTAACATCTCTCGGGCCGTATTTCGGTGCTCTGCTGGCACACCGGCACTGCCCCGGGAGGCAGCGGCAGCTCCTCTGCCCGTCG
>NW_008823911.1:28425-29107 GCF_000699105.1 Pygoscelis adeliae
AGTATGAAATCCCCCCGGGGCCGTCGCGGCGGCCTCGAGGTGCCGGGTGCCTTGGTGGGCAAACTGAGCCATGTCCCCCTGAGCTTGCTGGTTTCTCGCCCTTCTCCTGAGAGCTGGCGCCCCAGAGAGCCCCAAAATCAGTCCTGACCAGCGAAGCACTTGTCTCTGGGTAGAGGAAATTGGAGCGAGCAAAATCGCTTCGTGTCGTGCAAGGGAAACACAAAAGCCGTTCAACCCCCAAAGCGGTTCTAGGGAGTGAATATGAGGCAATACGTAGGAGAAGAAGGAAATCAGCCCAACAAGCCATCCGTCCCCGCAGCGCAGATGCTATCCTGTCGGCCTCCTCCTTACCCCCGCCTGAGCCTAGTGAGCGGTTACTTTTGTCTCGGATGTTCCATATATGTATTTTCAGAAATCCTGCATCACCTTCGGGGAGGGAGGGGGGGAAAGGAACTAAAAAAAAATTAAAAAAAAAAAAAGTTGCGACCAAGTCCTGTTATTCATATTGTGGCTTTGAATCAATTATGTTTATTAAAATGCTATTGCTTCTATGTCCTGTCCTTTCTCCGCTAACGGCTGGTCCAGGGGGAGCGGGAAGGGGAAACGCGCTCGCCCTCGCCCCCAGAGCCAGGCGCGTGAGCACCCCGCTGCCGTCCCACCCCGGGGAGCGCTGGGTGCCCCG
>NW_008823911.1:30290-31307 GCF_000699105.1 Pygoscelis adeliae
GGCCGCCGGCCAGGTCGGAGGGCAGGCTGACGAAGGTGACGGCCAGGAGGCCCCAGCCCAGCGCTGCGGAGCGGGTGAGACGGGCACGGCCAGGGCAGGAGGGGGCAGGACCCAGCGATGGGGATGCAGGATGGGTGTCCTTGGTGACGCAGGATGGGTGTCCTTGGTGACGCAGGGATGGGGACCCCGGGACTGGGACTGTGGGGTGATGGGAACCTGGGGATGGGGGATGCGGGAGGGGGACACTCGGGGATGCAGGAATGGTCAATGCAGGGATGGGGTGGCAGGGACTGGGGACATGGGGACCAGACGCTGGAGGGATCCAGGGATGGTGACGAAGGGACAGGGGACCTGGAGAGTTGATGATGGAGGAACCAGGGATGAGGATGCAGGGACAGGGTCCACGGGGACCAGCTGATGGGGGACCAGGGGCTCAGGGTGCAGGGACAGTGGACACGGGGACCAGATGATGGGGGAGCCAGGGATGGGGCTACAGGGACAGGGGACACGGGGACCAGACGCTGGGGTACCTGGGGATGGGGATGCAGCGATGTGAAACCTGGGGACCAGCTGACGGGGACCTGGGGATGGGGCTGCGCCAGGGGCTCAGGGTGCAGGGACAGTGGACACGGGGACCAGATGATGGGGGAGCCAGGGATGGGGCTACAGGGACAGGGGACACGGGGACCAGACGCTGGGGTACCTGGGGATGGGGATGCAGCGATGTGAAACCTGGGGACCAGCTGACGGGGACCTGGGGATGGGGCTGCAGGGACAGGGGACCCAGGGACAGATGACCTGGGGCCGGGGGCCAGGGAGGGGCCCCGGCTTGGGGTTACCTGGCCACAGGGCCCCCCCCGGGGGAGGCAGCGTCACCTCATCGCTGTGCTGGATGCAGACGCGGCTGTCGATCTGGTACAGCAGGGCCGGGCAGAGGAGGGTGAACTGCTCCGGTGTCAGCTGGGACACCGAGTCCAGCCCAAAATTCACCAGCAGCTGGGTGACGTTGAGGCACTG
>NW_008823911.1:36681-42730 GCF_000699105.1 Pygoscelis adeliae
CGCGTCGTAAATGTGCCCGGACTTCACCGGCAACTCCTTTTCTAGTAGCTTTTGAAGGAAAGACTTTAATTGGGCTGAAAGTTGCTCCGATGACAAATTATCGGCAGCCTCCGGGCGCTGCTGTAGCGCAGCGGGGGTTCGGGCCGCCCTGATCCCCGGCGGGGCCGGGGTGCTCCCGGGCCAGGGGTGGGGAATCCCCGGCAGGCAGCAGCCAGGGAAGGAGAGCGCCCGTCGCTCACGACAAAGGAATGTGGGGAACACGCGCAGCTTCCTCCTTCTCGGAGGCCTGACCTTCAGAGCGCATCGCAAAGCCTGTCTGCCTATTTGGGGAGGGTCGGCAGCAGAGGGAAGTCGGTGGTTAGATGGGCTAAGGCTTTATTTGCGGGCAGGTTTCACAAAGCAGGCCGTGCGCTGCTGCTCCTCTCGACTGGAAGCACCTGAGCTCGGCGGCATCTCATCTTGCAGGAAGGGCCTCAGTCTTTTTTTAATACAATTTTAAGTGATAAATGTAAAAATGTCCCGAAATGCAACAGCATCAGATAAACTTTGTTGTTGTAATAATAATAGTAATAGACCTGCTTGTGGGGGCTTCGGGGGCCGGGTGTCGTCGTCCCCGGTTCAGCGCGGTGGTAACGTCCAGGGGCGTTTCTGAGCTGGTTTTATCCTTGCTGCCGAGACCGGCAGATAAAACCGAAGCCGTTTTTCCAATTCAGGCTTCCCTGCTGTCAATTTTTGCAACACTAGAGCGAGCAGAGGAGTTGCAAGAAAAACTTGGATTTGTGTCAGAAGATCTTAAGGTGGCATTTGGGGAAACTATTTTTAGCAGGATTGCGTAACTTAAAAGCTGAGACTTTACCTACTGGGCAAATTTTTCTTCCCCTGCGCACGGCGCGGTCCTGCTGGAAACGCCTCTCGCCCCAGCTTTTCTCCCGGCCGAGTGAGGTGGGGGTTTGAGGCGAGCAGAGTTCTGGCCGAGGGCTGGAATTTCCGAAGCGAAGTGCCACGGGGAGGCAGCCGGTGTTTAGATGACCGGCTCGGTCGCAATCAGCCTGTCGGGGAGACTGGGATGCACGAGGGCTCCCTGAGACTGGCTGGGGACTCCAGAGCGACCATTATTCTTGCCATTTAAATTAAAAAAAACAGGGGAAAAAAAAAAAAGGCAGAGTAATTTTTTTTATATGGTTGGAAGACAGGGCGAGGAGCGGTCTGAGGTGCGGTGGTGGTTCTCTGTTCTCGTGACCGACTTCAGAGCCTCGTCCCCAGGGGAATGTCTGCCTGCGTCGGAGGCGCACAGGGCTCGTGTTGCAGGCGCTCGATGGTTTCTGCACGGGTTATTCTGCTTTTTAGGAGAGTTGCAAAGGCTCTCCGGGAAGCGCAGGTTTCTCTTCTGTGGGGCTGAAGGCCTGGGTTCCTGTGTGGAGGAAGAGAGGTGTCTTCATCTGGGCCCTGAGAGGGGGGTGAAGGGCAGGGCACAGCCTTCCACCTCGGTTTTTACAATGCTCACTTTTCCTTCCCTTTTTTTCCCCCCCCCGTGACTAGATCTGTCCTGTCTGACCTTACGACTCCTGCGTGGCAGCGGCTCTTGGCCCTCGACGAACGACATTTTAAACTGTAGAAGAGGAAGGGGAAAAGATGGGCCATTGGGAGCGTCTCCCTGAAAAGAGTAAGCCCAGCCCAGCCCTGCCTCTTTGCTGCTTAGGGAGGAATTCTGCCACGGAAGGTAAATCAAGTACCGCTCAGAACTTTCTCCGTCTGTGCGCGGGGGATGAGTTTTAAGTCCTTCCTCCACACACGTGGAGCCTCCGACATGTGAACAGTTAGAGTTACATCAGCAGTTTTATGGGGTGTTGCTTTATATATGCTTTCAGGGCTTTTCAGTTGGCTGCTGCCGATAACTTTGAAGTCATATTTATCTGAAAACTTTGTTTTTGCTCGGCTAACGAGAAAGGTCTCTGTATGTCTTGACAGTCCCCCTGTCGCAGCTGGCAGTGCAACACGTACGGCTGTTCTCGCAGCTTGTAGCTGCCTGATCTCTCCCCCGGCAGGTTTACCTAGAGCACCGTTTAGAGATCGCAGCCTGCTGTTCACGGGTCCGTGCAGGTTCGCGGTGAAGGACACGGCTCTTGCTCTAAAGCCGTTAAAGAACCCGTGTTGTAAATCAACGTCTACGGGGAAATAGCAAGATCTTCCTTAAATTTCAGAGGTTTAAAATAAATCCTGCCAAACTGGCTTAAAAACTGCCCCTGCCTGATTTCTGTATCTCTTGTTTCACTTGGTGCTCTAGAAGAAGGGCAGGCGCTGGGATTCCCAGGGCGCTCTCGGAAGTGCGAGGTTCCCTGTGACTTGCAGGGAAAGTGCTTTGTTAACGAAACCCGCCGATGAGGCTGGAGTTCTGGAAAGGCATCCCAAAAGGCTGCAGAGGCAGCTGGAGGCAATGCGAAGCGAACTTCAAACAGAGCTAAAGGTAAAAGCGAGCCGCGAGTTGCGCTGCTCGGCAGCCTCTGCCTGTGTTTTCTCGCCGATCAGCCAGCTTGGTGACTGGCCAACTGCCGGGGCTTCGCAGCTTGTGTGGGCTCCTCGCGGCGGAAAACCGGAGACACTTCGTGCTGTTCTGCGAGGATGGGGTTATTCACCGAGTCTGAAGAGATCCCTCGCATCCGAATGCTTTAGACCGAAGGCAAAAAGCTCTTTGGTCTTCTCATGTTAGGATTTCCGTGTGGTAGCTGCTCCGGACTCGCTCGGTACAACGGTAGTGCCGGTAGTCGAAGGTGGGTCTGACCGGGAGCGTGGAGACTTGGCCGAGCTGCGCAGGCCAGGCTGCTGAGCTGCCTCAGCAAGGGGCCCGGGTTCTGCCCTGGGCTCCTGGGAATCCTCTCCTCCTCTTTGAGGAGCTGGGACCTCTTGGGGTGCTGCTGGTGGAGGTGGTGGCTCCCGGGCATCCTCCCGCCTGCCAGCTCTGCCTTTCCGCGGCAGGTAGCGGAGCAGCACGTCTGCCCCTGCTTCAACGAACTGCCCGGTGTAGTTTCCTTTGGGACAAGGCATCGCTCCCACTTCTGGCGGAGCAGTTAGAGTTGGGAGGGGACAGGCTGCTGGCGGAGCAGCGATGCTGTGTGCTTTTTATAACTGAGTGTGCGTATTCAGACATTTTGCTGGCTGTGACTTGTATCTGCTGTTTGGAAACTAGTTTAACTTCAGATTTAGGCTCTTCATTTTCTTGGTGTCTTGACACCGTAAGAAACAGACCAGAAAATAAAAGGCTTGGCAGAGCTGGGTAAAGTGTGCTGTGCAATTCCAGCGTGGCCCCAGCTGTTAACAAGTGGCTTGTTCCGCTTATCTAACGAAGGGAAACCTGCCTCGCAGACCCTCGCGTCCTTCTCTGCCTTATCTGTAGCCATGAGCGCTCTCCAGACAAACCGCTTCTCGCGAGTGCAGGGCCCGGCACGTGTGCGAGGCCCCGTCCCGGTCAGAGCCTGCCGGTGTCTCTGCCGTCACCGATGAGGAACGTGCAGCCCCCCCAAAAGTAGGCTGGGGCCGGGTTCCTGCCTCTGGGCTCTCGGTGGCAACGTCTTCCTCTGGTCTTGCTGCATCTGCCTGTAGACATGCTGCGGGCTGCGGCAGCGTGCTGCGCCGCATTCCTCCGTGATCTCTGGGGTTTGTGGGATGTGTCAGAGCTCAGGTGGCAGCCGGGGAGGGCAGCTGGTGCCCCTGCAGCGGGTGGCTTGAGTAGTTTTTAATGGGAGCTCGTACCCCAAGTCACGGGAACTCGTTTAGTTCCTGCCCGGGTTCCCGGTAGGCAGGAGCTGTTGCAGACAGAGCTCAAGCAAAATAGAGACTTTGCAGTGTTGAAATGCAGCAAGTGGGAAGAATATTCTAAGCTCGCAGCAGAAAGAACAAAACCTGAAATGTGTGTTTCTGCCTGGATCTTGAACATTTCCCTTCTGATTTACCTGGGGCGTAGGAACCTGAGGCTTGGGAGGCTGCGGTTCTGTTTGCGATACCCGGACCGAGCGTATCCCCCGTTCCTGAGGATGATCGGTGACGGTGACAGCCGTGTATGCTGGGAGGGTCACGGGCAGGGTCTCACCCCAGCACCGCAGCCTCTGCAAGGCAGGCGAGTGCTCGGCCGGGGCGGGAGACGAAGCGTGGGTGTAGCCCTGTGAAGGAGCGCATCCCCCTCCTTTTGAAGTTTTTTTTGAGGAATATAATGCTGCCTTGTGGAAATCTGCCACGAGGTTTCCTTCCCTGACACAAAAGTGGTGCTGACCTTTGAGTGTTCTCCCAGTCGTCCCAGCGTGGTTGCGTATCTGTGGGGTTTGGCGTATTATTTCTGCCCCTTTGGCAGTCCTGTCGAGGCGCCAAAGCCCCTTCACAGCGCTGCCGATTGAGTTCCTGAGCTTTGGGAGGGCTTGATCTGAAAAAAGTACAGAAGGGAAGTGGCAGGAATTGGGTGGGCAGCTCAGCAGCTCCAGGTCAGGCCACCCTGTCAGAATGTTTTAATAAAGAGCAGGACCTTGACGTTCCCAAAACAATGTGACTTTTATTCCCCCCCCAGAAGTCGTTGCCATGGCTTAGCAACCTGCGGCAACAAACCTGCGTTCCCTGAGCCGCTTTCGGTTGCGAAGCAGAGGCTCGCAGTCAGCTGCGATTCCTGATTGTGCATTTCATAGGGCTGTAGGACTGGACGCAGAGCCAAGGACTCGGCAAGCAGGGAGATCTTGTCATGTTCCTCGCAGGCTGGAGGTAAGGGTGGCTGGAGCGGAGCAGGGGTCTGATGGATGTCGCTTCTGCTCATCGCACGGCTCTGGAAGGGAGCTGCCGTTTCAGTTCTCCGTCTGTGGAATTGGGGATGGGATGGATAAAAGCTGTCTTGCGCCGGGCACGCGCAGGCGAACAGGCTGTGCTGGAGGCAGGAGGGATGGGGCACCCCGGAGTTTTACCTGGGCTGCTTGGCTTCCTTTTTCAGATGAGCCTTGCCCAGTCCGAGGGGATAACGCCCTTGCCCTGTGGCTGCACACAGGGTTGTCCACCTCCCTTTTAGACGATCCTTTGCTTCTGTAGGTGCAGAGGTGACACTGCGCAGCGTGATGTGAGCTTGGCGTGCCGAGAGCCACTCTGCTTTCAGCAGCTGCCTTGAGGAACTTCCCAAAGACTCTTTTTCTTCCTTTCTTTCCTTTCTCGAGGTGGCTGATTTCCCCGGCAAGCTCTTCTGCCTCCAGCCTCTTTCACCTAAATCCTTTCAACGCATTAAAAGTACAGAAAACAGGATGAGTTTGTCGGGTCCCAGCTGGGAGAGACTGCAGGCTGGTTGTGCTTTTGTGGTACCGGTAGCGTTGTTTCATGCTGTGGGATTTTGAGGCGCTGCCAGCGTTGGGCACGATGCCTGTAGGTGTTCCCAGGACTATCAGCCGGGCTTTAGTGATCCTGAAGAGCTTCCCAGAATAAGGAATGGCCTTGCTGGGTGGCAAAGCCCTCTAGCCTGATTCTGCAGGGGTTAAGCAATAGGAGCTCTTCAACATGTTGTTTGTCCTTCCACCAGCTACCGAAACGGGATCTTGAACATGGGTAGGGCCTCACGATTGATGTGTTTTCCTCCTATTATACAACCGAGAACGATTGTTTAACCCCGCTTTCCTTTTGATCTTGTTTGCCTGTGTGTACTTGGGCAAAAGCTTCCTTTGATTTGTGAAAGGCTTTTTAGAAAAAGGATTTTTTTTTTTTTTCCTTTGGAAAGTTTTGCTCTCTGGATGTGAGCTAATGTCAAACAGAAGATCAACACTGGAGGAAAAATCCCTGTGGAAAGAGCTGTTAGATTTGTACTCTCAATGCTTTTGGCTTTTAATTAGCAAATAATGAGTAGTATTTTTGTGTTTTGCCTGTGGCCTCTTGAATCAAAATAGTATGTACTGAAACTTTGTGGATTACAGTCAGTCATTCCTGAAGTCTCTGCTAACTGGCTAAAACACTTTGAAGAAACGCCTCCACGTAAGGAAAGTTTTAGGCCTGGGGGATATCGATTATTTCAGGTGTGGGAGGGACTGCAGCGAGGACG
>NW_008823911.1:42911-57510 GCF_000699105.1 Pygoscelis adeliae
ATTGTTCCAAAAGAAGTACATTAGCTCAACAATTATGTTGAAGCGGGTAGTAACCCTTTAAAGGGTTAGTAAGCAAGAATCAAGATACCAATTAGCATCGTGTAAATCGATCAAACCCAGCTCCTTGGTGTAGTTGTTCCCTCTGAGCCTGAGCGCGGCTCCGCTGTGGTACTGGTCTGTACGTGGGGTTTAACAGGTCGTGCTGCAGAGCAGCGCTGCTTGAATGCTGCGGTATTGCAGAGCAGGAAGGCTCGCTGGGCTCTTCGCTGAAACGGGAGTTGCTGTTAGGACTGCTTCGCTGGCTTTTCCTGCGAGTGGAGCGTAAATTACTTTAAATTGCCGTCTGCTTCCTGGGTATATGCAACAGCAATTAGAGGCCCTGTGTATTATGCTGGAGAGGAGTGAACAAGTCACGTTTCAGCTGAGGCTGGCTGAGTGTCTGATCCATTTTTCTGGTGGGGAGGGAGTGCTGCTGCTCCGTGGTGTCATTAGTGGGGTGGTTAATTATGCACATGCCAAGCAGCTGGTGATGTGCACGCAGGCAGAACTGGTTTACTGTATCTGCTGCTCTTCACCGGTTACTCTTGATGGAGAAACTGAAGTCGGGCAGGTGAAGCGACTGTCCTGGCCTGCAGACCAGCACTCTCCTCTGCGCCAGCGGTTTTTAAGCTCGTGGCCCGTAGATGTCTCAAATGCATGCAGTAACTCCTGGGAAAACCACTAAACCATGCAGGCTCATTCCACACAAGCAGGTAAGCCGGATGCCAACAAAATGGGAAGAAGCAAAGGAACAGGCAGAGCAAGGCCACAAATTTGATCCCGCGGCCGCCGAGTTGCCTCTCCAAACCTCGCCGCTAGTGCTGAGCACGAGACAGTGTGTGGCTGAGCCTGGGGATCACCCGTGCGGGGTGGACTCTGGACCCCACTCGGTTTTAGTGCTGGCTTTTGAAATCAGATCTGCTCTGTTGAGCAGTGCGTAACACGGGTGAGCACGGGGTGTAATTTTGTGCCAGAAAAGTCAAGGTAATGATAAGAAAGACCAGGAAGGTCTGACACGAGTCAAGGCTATAAATGCAGTCGCTTGGAACGGTCTGGCCAGGTCTGTGGGGCTCGACAGAGCTGCCGAAGCCCCGTGCAGCGAGGAGAGCGCAGTAGGGAAGGTGGCTGGCCCCCAGCCTGTATCTCATGAAACTGAGTGTTTGTTCTCTTCCCTGCCTTCACATTTCGTAACGCACAGCTGTGTGACTCCGTCCTGCGTGGGTGCTGGGTGCACAACCCCAGGCGGAGGAGCCGTGGGGGATACGGCAGCCTGACCTGCGCTGCTGGTGTTTCGTTTCCAAAGAAGTTGCGGGATGTACGTTGTGCCAGCTCTTCCTTGCCATTAAATCCTAATGGGGCCTGTGTCTGAGCAGGGAGCTCGTGGCTCCAGATTAGGGCAAAGTTTGGGTTTGTGCTCAGCCTGTGTGCCAGCAAGTGCCCGCTTCGTTTCCCTGCCAGGCCCAGCAGTGCAGGGAAGTGGCTTCAGCCAGGAATGCACAGCACGCACTGGGCTTGTTTCTGTCCCGCTGTACTGCGTGGTTTATAAACTGGGTCGCTGGACAACTAGGTCAGGCAGAGAGACTTATAGCCAGCTTCAGATTGTGCTGCATGTTCGGATTCAATATTGTTCTTGTTAATCTTCAGTTTCAGACGGCTCTTCCTTCCTTGTGTGACGCTGGGGGCTGTTGCTAGTGCTGGCTGATGGGCACGACTGCCGGGTGGCTCTAACTCAGAGAAGGGTGGCCGGGCGCTGGGCACTCATCTCAAGTATGTGGTTTGCGGGGGCCCAGCAAGTTCGTCACAGCTGCTGACCACGCTGTGCTCTAAAATGCACAGACTTCAGATGCCGGAGGATGTTGGGAGCCGCAGTGAGCCGTGCTGGCAGGAGGGCAGGCAAGTAATCACCCGAGCTTGGCAAGCTGCCCCTGGCCAGCTGGGCTGCACTAACTGGGTCGCTTGCAGGAGAGCAACAGACTGTCACAGCTCTGCACGCTGACTGTCGCTGGGCTGGTGAATCCTTCCCCATTGTACGGGAACAGGCTGCTTGTCACCAGACCCAGCTCTGGTTGTTGACATGAGGGTTTCCCGCGAAACTTCCATTGTGTCAGGTCGGTTAGGAGCTGCTTTAAAGCTGCAAGGCACGGACGTGGGCACAGCTTCAACACTGATGACTCTTCCGTCTTCAATCTGCTTGTCAGACCAGAGATCCGGCTGAGCAGAGCCCTTTCGCCTGCATCCTGGCGCCAGCCCTGATCCTATCCGAGCAGCCTCCTCACCTGGGCTGGGTGATGGAGCCCAGCAGATGCCTTCGGCAAAGTGCTTCAGCCAAACGTCAGCCCCCCTGCAGAGCCCCTGCACTCCCTCCCAGGTACTGATGGGGCAGCTTCTGCTGCACGTAGCTCTGTCCCAGCGACTGGCTGTCCCTGGTCTTCTGCTGTCCCACCGGTGGTGCTGGTGGCCTCTTTCCTTGGCGTGACCTGGACTCCTGGGAGCAGAGGCCGTCTTAAATGGATGCAGATCCTGGGGGCTGGGAGCCAGTTGCTGCAAAACTTTGACTTTTTTTAAGCTTCTGGGTCACCCTTTTTTCCCCCCCCCCTGGAAACTTTCCAGCGGCAGCAAGACTGCTTCAGAAACCGTGCCGCCCCCCGGAGATGTTATGTATTTACTCACAGCAGGGAAACAGAGACAACAAAGCGTGGTGCCCCAGAACACACACAGTGCAAACCAGTGAGAAGATTGCTGGTGTCCTGGCTCCCATGCTGGGCTTTAACTGCTACAGAACAGCCCCTCCTGCATCCATATGTTGTTTTCTCTGCCTTTCCTCCCCTCCCCCTTGCTTTCTTGTTTTAATTCTATTTCTTTTGGCTCAAAAAGATGATGAAATTAGGAAAGATTATTAAAAACACCATTGCTCACAGAACAGGTTTCTTCCGAGCTATCCCAGCTGCAAGGCGGCTCTGATATCTGTTGGCAACACTTATGCTGGAAATAATGAGAAAATGGTGGGTTTTTTTTCCCCTGAGAGCCAGGCAAAGCCTGATGCTGGAGACTTCCAGCACAGGCTAATTAAGTTTGATTTGTTTTGTTTGTTTGTTTTTATTTTTTTTAAGGGATTCTGTCTGGTCTTCTGTATTTCCATGGAAGGGATGGGCTTCCCTGGTGAACTGGCACCAGATACTGGCTCAGAAGAGGGGCTGGCTGCGGGGATCTGCTGCTAAAAGGAGGGCAGGCAGCAGAGCTGGCAGATGCTGCCAGCGGCTGGTGTCCCTGGGGAGGGGCTGAGCTGGACACCTTTGCGTTTGCACACAAGGCCCTGGGGTGGTTGCTGCTCTCCATCCAGTCGTTGGCTTTACTGACCATTGTGCTCTGATTTTTCCAAATGTATTTTTTGCCCGTGTGTTTAGTAGGTAGGTGCTGGCTCCGCTCCCACGACCACATTGTTCTCGCTGTTGTCACTTATCGTTTGCCTTGGGCCAGGTTGGTTTATCTCGGTGAGCTCTAGCTGTGCGTGCAGAGTCGTCCCTGTCGCCTGTTCTGCTTGGCACAGCTGTGCGGGTCGATGTGGGTCGGTGCCTCCTTCAAACCTTCACCTTCTCAGGCTCCGGGCGGCTGGGGGCCTGGGGAGTTTTGTAGCCAGCACATCATTTACCTGGGTGAAACTCGCTTCCCTTCCAGTGCTGTTGTCTGCCTCTGCGCTGGTCCTTGCTCGTGTTGCTCACACTCGTACTCGTCAGCTCCTGGGAGTGAGTCAGTGTCTCCCGACAGCCTGGCACGCTGTTCGCATGGTGCAGGTGGAGGTGTCTGCTCCTGCCCCAGGAGCTGGGGGGACCCCTTGGCCCCCGCTTCTTTATCTAGTGAGGATATATCAAGCTGTAGCCCTATACGTAGTACTGCAGCCAACAGCATGCTGGTAGGATCTTGTGGAAGATGCTGCTTTCCCAGCAAAGCTGTCTAGGGCCAGGCCCTTTCCAGGTTGCCCCGGATCCTTGCCCAGGTGTGCTTGCAGCCTGAAACAGCTGTTGACCGAGGAGAGCTGGCTGTGTGGGTGAGCAGGAGCATGGAGGTACGACCCTGCGAGCCCCAGATGAGTCGGCCTCCCTGTGCCGGCAGAGTGGAGAGCTCCTCCGGAGCTGGTAGGTGCTGGCTTGCTCCACAGACTGTGCCTGGAGCAGTCAACCAGGCAGAAAGCTTGGCTCAGCCGGAGTGTCTGGGATCCAGCGGCTTGAACATATTGTGGCAAAAAGGAGGGAACATGTGAACATGTGCTTTGGGGGCTGTGGAACAATCCACGGGCTCCCATGCAGGCACTTTTTTTTTTTCCAAGGAGGAGGGGGAGCTTTTTTAAGCCATTAATTTTCCTTTTGTCAACAGAAAAAATATTCTCAGCAATTGAATTTTCCTCTGGGGACAGGAACAGTTAGTTATCGTGCTGGAAGACAGCACAGTATTACCACGGAAATCTTACCTGTATAGTTGCTGCTAACATGAAAGACGGGCAGATATGCTTTGGGTCAGAGGAGCCCCAGCCTTGCTCGCTGTGATCCTGCGCTGCCATTTGAAGGGCGGAGGCAAGCTCATGCCAGTCAACCAAACGAAGCCCCTTTTTGCCCAAGATTTGGAGCAAAACTGCAATGCATTGGGTATGTAGGAATGAATGTCCTGTGACCAGAGTAGGGGGAGTTGACGGTGATGGTCTGTCTTAACTTTTAGATGTCACATTTGCCTATTTAAATGGCAGGTTTATGGGGAGGACGGAAGAGCAGCACAAGTCGGGGCTTGAGATGAGATGCTGGCCTCTGCGTAGCAATCGGGGGGCTGGGAGATCCCTGCTGTGGGGGTGCGACAGGCTTGGGGCTGTCCTCGGTGCAGCACCGCTCTAACCAGCTGGGGAGTGAGTTGTTGCCTTCCTCTTTCCTCTCCTCTACTTCCCCAAGGGCTTATTAGGAACCTTCCTCTTGTCTGGTGGATGCCGAGGAGGCTTTGGGTAAGGGTAGGAATGTCAAAGTGCTTTTGACTTGTTAATTACTGATCCTCTCTGATACCATCAAGCCCTTGTTGCTATGTAGATCTCTTCTGTGTTGAGCAGCGTGCAGGCACTCGAAGTCCCCAAGGCCAAGAAGATGACAATCTACAAAGACAAGGCAGGAGCGTGATGACAAGGGGGGAAAAAGTGACTTATCCCAGCTTTTCTCTGTAATTTGGGCTCAAGCCCAGTTCTGTGACTGGCCTCTGATCTGTGCGAACTATCCCTCCTCCCTGCCCAGCCCTAGGGAGGCTGATGGTGCTGGGGTCAAGAAGCTGTGTGTATTTGGAGAGGGCAGGATTGGGAAGTTCGTTCACTTAAATCAGGTGTAATCATAGGTGGCAGTTGCTGTTTACTGCAGAAGCAATTTCCTGTAACAGTGGGTTTGTCTGGGTTCCTGCTCAGCCCCCGCTCCCCTGCATCGTGTCTCACCCGCGTTGCGGATGGTTTGGCTCGACTTCACCCTGGTGTCTGAGTGCCTCTGCAAGCCCTTCCAAGAAAGAGGTTTTCTAAGCTCTTTGTGCTTCGGTTCAGCACATGATGGATCCCTGCAGCCCGTGAATCATCGCTCTTGCTGAGAAGCACTGCGCAAGTAGGACTTGCTCATATTAGCTATACGATACCTTCTTTGGGGCCATCCTGCAGGTTGCTGAGCCCGGGGAAGAATGAGCGTATCCAGTATCCTGTGGGGCCAGGTCATTAATTCACCTCTGGATCTAGCAGGAGGGAGATTGGGTTGCCGGCTCCATCTCACTCGAGCACTTGCAGATGCTTTCAGCTGTCCTGTTTCCGCTTCGCGATAGCAGCAGGGTGCTCTTTGCTTCAGCGTGCTGGCAGAGCCCCACAGATGATCTCTGGCAGAAGGGGGAACAGCTGGGTCGAGGAAGGAGAATAATTCAGAGGTGCTTAGACTCATGCAGGTGCTGAATTTTTTCCTGGGGGAAGTTTTGATGGTGGCTTCCATTTGGCAGATGGCAAGGCTGGCTTTCGGTGCTCGTGTTTTGCCCTCTGCTCGGCTCTTTCCTGAGTGGATGTGAAGACATTTAGTGTCTTGCCCAGCTGTTTGTTGGAGGGATGATGTTGGAATTTGGGAGCTTGGAAGCAAAAGACAAAGAAAGCCGAGTTGCTAGGGAGTGTGGTTTTGAAGAAGTGCTGCCCAGCGCAGTTCCACTTCGATACCTGAGTGCCCGTGCAGGAGCAGGTGCTGTGTCTCCCGAGCGGAATGAGGGGGCAGGCTGTTTGTGGAGCTGCTCGTGGATTCAGAGACCCGTTAAGACACCGGGGCGTGAACCAGTGCCTGAGCACTGAGCAACAGAGAAGGTCAGAGTGGTCCCAGCCGCAGAGTGAAGCACCTCTGTGGTGGGGGGCTAGCAGGCTGCATGGGTACTGGGGCTCAGCTGGCAGCCAGGCGCTGTTGTGCTGGGTCCTCCACATCTGTGTTTGCCCTTCCAGTTGGTTTGAACCCAATGTAAATGTGTTGGAGGTGCTGAGACTTGCAGTGTGAGTGGCTCATAAGGGGATGGGAAGGAATTTGGGTTCCTTCCCAGTGGAGGAGAGCAGCGTCTGTCCAAAGGCGTGGGAAGGTTTAAGAGCAACCGATCCTGGTTGCTCGGAGATCCGGAGATCAGTTCTCCTTCCAGCCTGCAGCCGTTCATCTTATCTGAATTGCAGACTGACGCAGGGACTTTCCCCACCCCAGCCTCCATCAGAGGAGTCTTTTGTCTGTGCCTGCTCTGTGGAAGCAAAGAATCCATCCGCACGTGGAGCTGATTTATTGTCTGACTTTCACGGTGCCCAGTGAGTTGATTAAAGTCCCTCCCTGCTGCCCTTTGACTTGGGGAGGGTCCCAAGGGCCAACCATGAAGCGACTGCATTACCTACAGCCTCCCTTTCTGTCCGTCCATCGCCTCTCCTCCCTTGCTGCTCTAGCTGAGCGGACACCGTGGCTTCCACAACCAGCTCTGCTTGCTGCATCTGTCTAGAGCCAAACCTTTCAGCTGCGAAGAGCTGGCTGGGGAGGTACGTGGTGTTGTGCAAGCAACTCGGCTGAGGTGCAGGAGCTCGGCACCGCTGGCTGTGGCTGGGTGGCCACATCTGGCTGCAGAGCAGCAGCAGGGCGAGTTCCTACCTGCCCTCCAGAGCAGGTAATGCTCCTGGTGTTTGCACAGCTGGAAGTGCTGCCATGCCGCAGTCTCCTCACCGCATGGATGGTGGTTTCAGAGCCTCATGCGGCATGGTACTGCCCTCGCACACCTCCCGTCCCCTCTTGGCTCCTGCTTGTGTTTGGGGTGGGGACTCCTTTATCTGGAGCCAAGCGTAGCGTGAATCTGTACGGCCGTGGCGGTTTGTCACCGACTTTGATGTTGGTGAGAATAGGAGAGGAGGAGCTGGCTCTTTAGGGACAAGCTGCAGAGGAACCGATAACTGCTCCGGGGCAGAGCTCAAGGTCGGCCTCTGGCAGGTAGTGTAAGAAGCTGGTGAACAGTTTTACCTGGGAATGCTGTCCTCGGCAGGGAGGGATGGGGACTTGGTGCCTGAGGGGCTGCTCTCGGGGCTGCACACCCTCCGTTCTGGGAGCAGGAGCCCCAACAGCTCTGACAAGTTGTGGGGACTCCTTGTCCAGGCGCTGGAGCACCCAGCTGAGGTCACGCTCTGCTGCAGATGCTGTTGGGCGTCTTCACTCTGCGTCTGCTCGGCTGAGTGGGAAAGCTGCTGGAGATGGCAGCAGAGGGACAATACCTGCAGCGGTCAGCCGGGGTGCCGGGAGCCAGCGAGGCTGCTGTTCCCAGGGAGGGAGCTGGTTCCTCCGCAACCCATGTGGCGAGGCTGGTGGGTGTCTGCCTGCACCCAGGAACGGTCCCTGGCATGCATCCCGCTGCTCAGTCCACGGGACTGGGCTCACTCGTTAGAGGTGCCCCTGTGCTGTCCTCTATAAACCAAACAGAACTGTGCAAAAACAACCAGCAAGTAGAAAAATTGCAGCAGGATTAGTAATAACATGTGTGGGAGAGAAGCAATGCCAGCAGCGTGTCAAAACGGAGGAGCAGTTCAGCACACACAGAGGGGGCTGAGACCGCTTCCCCCTGCGTGCTCCTCCGTACGGCGCTCGGCTGTGAGCTCCAGCCGTGCCCGGGGCTACCCCAGCTGGCCACGTTGGGAGGAGAGGGCAGAAATTCGGGAACCAGGACATTGCGAGGGCCGGGACCTGCTCTGTCCACACATCACGGGATGCTCGGCTGCTCCTAACCACTCTTCTTCTTCCCTCCACAGGGTTCTGGCATCGGTGATGAGCAATGGGGTATGATGTAGCACGTTTTCAGGGGGATGTTGATGAAGATCTTATATGCCCCATCTGCAGCGGGGTCCTGGAGGAGCCGGTTCAGGTAGGTTTCTGTCTGAGCACTGACTGTGGCTACTGAAAGCCTCCGATTGCAGCTCCAGACTTCTAGATGCCTTGATCAGATGATGGGCGCCGCACACAGCGTGTGCATTAGGTGAGCTCAATGGATTCTTAACTTTCCTACTAGTGGTTTAAGGCAACAGCATGGGTAAGGAAGCAGCACCAGGGATAAAAGTCTGCGGTTGTGTGAGTTCTGGTGGAAAGGAACTGAAGTTCTGGGTTTGGGGGATGTCCTGGGGTCAGCAGGGAGGTGTGAGGAAGGAATAAGCTTGTGTTGGGACAGGTTTCCCTGACTCTTTCATTCCTTACTCCCTTCTTAACTCTACCAAAGCTCAATGCAGCTGCGTACCAGTGATGGTGTCCCAAGGCAGAGATGGCAGCAGCTGTGCTAAAATCTGTCCCTCGCTTATGGCTTCATGCTTGGTTGACCCTCTCTGCTTCCCTGCACACATGCTTCCTCCATGCCACAGAGCTGATCTGTTTTACTTGCTGTTGGGAGCCTGGCTCAACTCTCCGGCTCCTCTCCTGCCACCAAACGTAGCTCGGAGGATGGACAGACCACAGACCTGGTACCAGCACGCTGCTCTGCCCAGGCCCGGCACAGCCGGGTTGTTTGGTGGATCCTCCAGCTCGCTCTGCAGCTTGTGCAGCCGCTCGGGGAAGGAGGCTGTGCGCGGGGAGCTGCTGCTTCCACTCCTCCCTCCGCTTCCCGCGAAGCGGAGGGGCTGTTGGACGGCGCTTTCCTGTGAGCTCTATTATATGCTCTTCCAGCACGGCGTCCTGCCGGAGCACTGCGTAGTCTCCAGCCCTCCTGTGCCTTTCGGTGCTGGAAGGGCTGTATTTGTCACTGTGTCCTCCTAAGCCCTGTTACTTTGGGGAGAGGATAGTGGGGGCTTTTATAGCCCCCTCACCAGTGCGGACGGGAGTGGAGCACTGCTGGCTGAGCGGAGCTGGCTTCTACGTGGGACTTTGTCCCCCTGGTCCCTGCCCCTTCCCTGCAGGGTCTGTGTGCCACTGGAGGTGTTGCTACGCTGGCTGAGCTGTGGCCGTGTGCTGGGTAGCTCAGTACCCTCTGCGTAAATCCAGCTTCATTTGAAATAAAACGGATTAAAATAAAACTGAGCTAATCTGAAACGTGTGCATAATTATTGCAGTTTCATTGCTTAATAACAAACCACATCACAAAAGCTGTGGTTTGTGCTGGTAAGCTGCCCGATGGGCATGCCAGGGAGGCTGGGGCTCTGTGCTGTAGCCCACCCTGTGCCAGTGGGCTGGGGGTGCGTGGAACTGCAATCTATTGTAGGTAAAACCGTGCGTTAGCACCTTCCAGCTACGCTAATCTGTTATGTCAAACAAGCTTTGATTTTTAAAAAGTCTGTCAACATGTGAACACGATCACAGGCCATCACATAAACCAGAGGGAAAGTTGCAGGTTTATTTAAATCTCCTTTTGAGAATGTGATATCACAAACTCCCTTGTTCCCAGGCTTTTCTCAAGCGTGTTTAACAGCCTGTCTGTTGGATACCGGCCCTCCTGCTCCTGCCAGCACTGCAGTAACTGGAGCTGCGATGAGGCTGAGTTTGTAGCTAGGCGCAAGCCTTGGTTTGAAGGGAGCAAATTCCCGAGGACTCTTTCCTCGTTCCTCCCTCCCTCCCAGCGAGGTCCCTCTGCCTGGTCAAAGCAGGGCCACCTCCAGTGATACCTCAGAGGGCTCAGGGCCGTATCCAGCCCCAAGGTTTCAGTTTCTCCAAGGATGGAGATTCCCCAGGGCCCGTCCCTGTGTTACGGACACGGAGTGACCCTCTGTGTGCAGTAGCCAGTGAAACTGGTGTGATTTATCTGTGGCATCTCCAGTCTGCACTTGGTGACACTGGGGTACCCCAGTCACTAAACTTCAGTGGGGATGGGCATGGGCTTGAGAGGGTAAAATGCCACAAGGGGAGCAGAGAGGCCAGCTTTGCGGGGGACAGCGGAAAGCCGAAGCCTCGGAGAGCGGGACTTCAGGAAAACGCGAGGGAGAGGAGTGGCTGTCCCTGTGCCAGAGCCCAGCGTGTGCTGCCTTGTCGGACACAGGCTCTGCTGCCTGCTGGCTCAGAGGTGCTGGGCTGGGCTGGCTCGAGCTGCGATGCCACAGGGGCTGCACTAAAACTCCCAAGATGGTCCTGTAGCTTGAATGGGTGAATCCTAATTCAGCGTACGTCCTGCAATCGTCGTCTGCCTTTGTTGTCTGGTACAAGGCAGCCTGCAAGGCACTGTGCGCTGAGGGAACAGCTTGTAAATGAGACTTAGCTCTGAATGCGTCTGACCTTCCTGTAACTCCGGGTTTCTGCTCTGTGGAAGAAAGCTCAGTGTTGTCCAAAGAGCTGGCGTGTGTCCCGCTCCCCGTCCCCAACCTTAATACTCTTTCAACTGCAGCTTGAATGCAAGAGCAGAGCCCAGCTGTGTAAATACAGTGAAGTAATGTTCTAATCTGCCCTGGAAAAATGTTTAAATTTAGCATCCTGAGCTGTCTTGCCCCCTCAGCCCTTTCAGGAGGCAGCATTACCTGGGACGGAGCAGAGCAGGAGCACTGCTCTGAGGGGTCCGTGCCCTGTCCCAGGGAGCTGATCTGCTTGCAGGACACCACGTGTCTGGGGGGAAGAGAGTACCTTGGTGGGGCTGGGCACACAAATTAAAACCAGAGGTGGACGAAGACGGGCACCTGCTTTTCCAAGGGAAGGGAGGACGGCTCTGCAGCAGTGCCTCTTGCATTGCAGTGGAAGGTGCTGTGCATGGCTCTGGTCTTTAGAGGTCTGGCTTTTGGTGTCTCATCCCCCCGTGCGCGCATCGTGCCTGCTTGTGTAATGGAGGCGCCTCTTCCCTTTGCTTTCCTCCCCGAGGCAGCACGTAGCTGCTGCGCACCCCTCGAAGGCTGAGAGCCGTTCTCTGGTCAAGGCTGTCCTCCACACACGAGCCAGCAAATGCTTCCCCGCCGGGTCTGAGTAACGCGTGGCTGTTCTCTGCCCCTCCGCAGGCTCCTCACTGCGAGCACGCCTTCTGCAATGCCTGCATCACCCAGTGGTTCTCCCAGCAGCAGACGTGCCCCGTGGACCGCAGCGTCGTGACGGTTGCCCACCTCCGCCCCGTCCCACGGATCATGCGTAATATGCTCTCGAAGCTGCAGATCACTTGCGACAACGCTGTTTTCGGCTGTACGGCAGTTGTGCGACTTGACAACCTGATGTCTCACCTCAATGACTGCGAGCACAATCCAAAGCGCCCGGTGACTTGCGAGCAGGGATGCGGGTGAGGATGGCCTTGGCGGGCTCTGACACAGAGGGTGGGCAGAGCAGGGGCCGCAGGCTCGGGGAAGGAAACCGGGGTTCGGTGCCTGCCTCCCTTTTGCCCCCTGGGCGCAGAGCTCCGGGGGGAGCAGGGCTTTGAAGGCCATGGTGCTGCAGAAAGGGTTGGGAAGGATTTTTAGTCAAACCCATTTCTTTTTAAGCTTGGTTCAAAGCCCCTGGCTCTTCAGCTCGTTGCTGGGGCTTGGGTGTCGGTTGGCTGCTGGAAACAGGGTACTGGAGCCTTTGTGAATCCGCCCGGAGCCATTCCAGCCCCCTGGGACAAGTTCCAGCATGAGCTCTGCTCCCTCCTACACGTTGCTGAGAGCCAGGAGCAGTAGTGGGTGGCTGGTCTGACCTTGGCACTTGTGCTCTTGGTGCTGATATCCTTCCCACTCACGTGTTGTAAGCATCCAGCCAGATGGTGACTGACTGTTGGCTTGGAGACTATCAGAGACTGGATCAGGCCCATGGGCTGCCTGGTGTGGGACCTGGTTCTGAACCCTGATCGCTTTGGAGGAGGAAGATCCCCATCGCCTGCCAACCTGGTGGTGGTTTGTTCCCATAGCTCTCCCCGAGACCATTTGGCTTGGCCCTGAGACACGGCAGGGAACAGGCCTTCCTACACCTATCGGGGGTTACGGCGCTGGGCTTCCTGGGCCTCTTGGCAAGTCCTCCGAGACTGGATTTGTTCTGGAGACTGTTTACGTGCTTATGCCAAGTGCTCTGGTGTGTAACTTTCCCTAATGTGGGACCTCCACTTTTTTTTGTAATGCTCCGCAGCTTGGAAATGCCCAAAGATGAGCTGCCAAACCACAACTGCATCAAGCATTTAAGATCTGTGGTGCAACAGCAGCAGACGAGAATCGCTGAGCTGGAGAAGACCTCCGCGGAGCACAAGCATCAGCTGGCCGAGCAGGTATGTCCGTGTGCGCGAGGGGCTGTCTCGCAGGGGGGTCTCTCATGGGAAGGGTCAGTCTCGCCTGCTTGGACACCAAACACCAAAGAAGGTTTGTGGACGAAGAAAGCGGCTGCAGGGCAGTCCGAGCTGAGCGCAGCCGGGGCTCCGCTGCTGTTCTGCACCTCCACCGTCCAGCCGCTGGGACGGTAGCTGAGCCGACGGGCAGGGACGTGTTGCTCCCTGTCGCTGCGCCGGGGTCTGGTCTCGTGACGTGTAGCCGCGGTGCTGACTCCTTTTCGCAAACCCCGCTGTGTCCTGCCTGTTGTAGAAGCGGGACATTCAGTTGCTGAAGGCCTACATGCGCGCCATCCGCAGCGTCAACCCCAACCTGCAGAACCTGGAGGAGACCATCGAATACAATGAAATCCTGGAGTAAGTGCTGGTTCTCGTGCTGATCGGGGAGGAGCTGGGGAGCCCTGCGTCGGGGTGCGAGCGGAGCTGGGAGTCTGCCAGCTTCGCTGATGGATTTGAGAGGGGGTGAAGCGCCTTCCGAGGCAAAGGCGCGGTTTGAGACGAAAATGCTTCGCAAAAGCAAGGGGGCAGCTGCGGGGGGCGTTTGTGCTGGGGAGCGGCACGTGAGCTGCTTGCACAATGGGTTCGGACCATTTTTTATTCTTCCACCTGCATCCTGCCCGCGAGCAGGAAGCTGCCAGATTCCTTCCTCCTTGTGAGAAAGGCCGGAGGAAGCAGCTTCTCATCTCATTCTTTCTTCCCCTCCCTCTGGGGAGGGAGTAGCAGAGCTGAACGCCGCAGCTGGGTCCTGTCTGGGGGTGAAAACAGGGAAGGGGTGGGTGGGGAAATGGAGGCATTCCCCGTCCAGCCTTGCTCCCGAGCGCTGGGGAGTGGACCAGCTCCTCGATTCTGGCGGGAGCCACCGAAAACGCACGGTGCTGACCACTTGTCCCGTGTCTGTCGCCAGGTGGGTGAACTCCCTGCAGCCGGCCCGGGTGACGCGGTGGGGTGGAATGATCTCCACGCCAGACGCGGTGCTGCAGGCCGTCATCAAGCGCTCGCTGGTGGAGAGCGGCTGCCCCACGTCCATCATCAACGAGCTGATCGAGAACGCCCACGAGCGGAACTGGCCGCAGGGCCTGGCCACGCTGGAGACCCGCCAGATGAACCGGCGGTACTACGAGAACTATGTGGCCAAGCGCATCCCCGGCAAGCAGGCCGTGGTGGTGATGGCCTGCGAAAACCAGCACATGGGCGAGGACATGGTGCTAGAGCCGGGACTGGTGATGATATTTGCACACGGAGTGGAGGAAATCTAAGGACTTTTGAAGAGAAACGCTTCGTGCTGACGAGCGAGAGGAGGGGGAAGGTGCAGAGGTGGAGACCGGGGGTAGCCGCTCAAAACTGCTGGCGTTCCCTAGTCGCCGACGTGGTTTTCTTAGGGCACTGTTCCCTCGAACCTCTTGCTTCCTAGCTGAAATGATTAAATGCCTCTGGTAAATACTACTCAAACACTTGGCCAGCGGTGGGCACACGCTGCAGCCCCTCCACGTTCGCCCCTTGCAGATCAGCTTCCCCGTTCGATGTCTTTCAAGGAGAGAAGGAGCAACCGCTCCACACGTACTGCCAGACTCCTCAGACCCAGCCTGCCTTTTGGGTGCTGGTGCCGCTCCCAAAGCCTGGCTCCTGGTCCAGCCCAAGCCCAAAGGCCCAGCTCAGCTCCTGCCGTGGACTGTCCCCACGGCCCCCGGCACCTCGCGCTTGTCCGGTGGGCGAATCCTCCCTGGGCTTTCTCTCCCTCTCTGGATTTTCCGCCTCGCTCTCCAGCGTCTCTCTGCCGCCGTCTCTCCCAGCCTTGCCTCCGGCCACGCAGCACGGCAGCAGCGGGGTCCGCTCCCCCGCT
>NW_008823911.1:59577-60423 GCF_000699105.1 Pygoscelis adeliae
CACGGCCCAGCGACACCCGGGGACCTGGGGACGAGGCCCCGAGCAGGGACAAGCGCCCCAAAGACAGGGGGACAGCACCCCGATGACCCGGGGACAGGGCCCCAGTGACCCGGAGACAGCGCCCCAAAGACCCGGGGACAAGGCTGAGCAGGGACAGTGCCCCAAACACCCGGGGAAGAGGCCCCAAAGAGCCGGGGACAAGGCCCCGAGCAAGGACAGCGCCCAAAGATGCGGGGACAGCACCCCGGTGACCGGGGGACAGCACCCCAGTGAGCTGGGGACAAGGCCCTGATGACCCAGGGACAAGGCCCCGAGCAGGGGCAGCGCCCCAAAGACCCGGGGCCAGCACCTTAACGACCCGGGGACAAGGCCCCAAAGACCTGGGGCCGAGGCTGAGCAGGGACAGCGCCCCAGTGAACCGGGGACGAGGCCCTGAGCGGGGACAGCACCCCAAAGACCTGGGGACAAGGCCCCAGTGACCCAGTTCAGTGTTCCAGTGACCCAGGGACAGCGCCCGACCACGGACAGCACCCGGTGACCCAGGACGGTGACCCGGTGCAGGACAGCACCCTGGTCAGGGACAGTGCTCCAGTGTCCTGGGGACAGTACCTGGTGACACTTGAGCACTGTCCTGCTGGGAGCTGGCCCCCCAGGCAAGCTCCGTGCCCCAACGACCAGGGGACAGCATCCCACCAGGGACAGTGTCCCACCAGGGACAGCACCCCGACACTGGGACAGGGCCCCGACCACGGACAGCGCCCCAAGGGCCCCTTGGCAACACCTTATAGACCCGGGGACACCGCCCCAGGGACCCCAGGACAGCACCCCATGGACCTGGGGACAGTG
>NW_008823911.1:62258-62463 GCF_000699105.1 Pygoscelis adeliae
GGGGAACAGCCCTGACTCGGACCGGCGGGACAAGAAGGGGGGCAACTACAAGAAGCGAAAGCGCTCGCCCTCACCCTCGCCCACCCCAGAGGCCAAGAAGAAGAACGCGAAGAAGGGGTGAGCCTGGGCTGGGGGCGGGCAGCAGGGTCGGATCCAGCCCCGGGGCAGGGGCTGTGGAGAGTCCAGCCCTGGGGGACAGTGGTGA
>NW_008823911.1:62757-63402 GCF_000699105.1 Pygoscelis adeliae
GGCGTCTGCGCCTGTCAAGGGTGGCACCATGACGGACCTGGGTGAGTCCAAGCCGCCGGGGCCAAGCGTGGCGGCAGGTCCCCTGGCACCACAGACCTGGCAGTGCCTAAAACTGCCCCTGCTCTTCTCTCTTCCAGATGAGCAGGAAGATGAGAGCATGGAGACGGCCGGCAAGGTGAGGCCCGGGCCCGTCCAGGGCCGCCCCCTCCTTCCCAGCCCAACATTCCTCCAGGGGAGATGTTCCCACCCCAGCACGGGGGTCACCGTCGCTGGATGGTCGCCTCTTTATCCCTCTTTCCTTGTCTCTCTTTTGGGTACAAAAAGGCCCCTTTCTGCCCTTCCCCTCACCCCTGGGGCTGCAGGTGGCTTTGCCCTGGGCCATTGGCCTCATCCAGCTCTCGGTGAGGATGAGGAAGGGCGCAAAAGCAGGGGCTCAGGACCCCCTTGCCCACGTGGTGCTGGTCTCTGGCAGGACGAGGAGGAGAACGGCACGGGGAGCAAGGGGGAGCAGGCCAAGAACCCTGACCTGCACGAGGACAACGTGACGGAGCAGACCCACCACATCATCATCCCCAGCTACGCCGCCTGGTTCGACTACAACAGGTACAGGACAGCCGAGGATGAGGACGGTGCCCTGGGGCGCCA
>NW_008823911.1:64165-64497 GCF_000699105.1 Pygoscelis adeliae
TCCGGCCCCCCGCCTCCGCCCCCCGCGCCGCCCCCGCTGCCGCCAAGTCGGCTCTGGGTAACGCGGCCCCTCCCGGAGGGGCACGGGCAGGGGTCCGGCCCGGGGGGGGGCGGCTGGCTGAGTCCTGGGGGGCACCGCCTATGGGGAGAGGGATGAGTCCTACAGGGAGATGGGCCGAGTCCTGTGGGGAGAGGGATGAGTCCTGTGGGGAGACAGGAGGAGTCCTACAGGGAGAAGGGCTGAGTCCTATAGGGAGTCCCATAGGGAAACAGGATGAGTTGTCTTATGAGATGGAGTGAGTCCTGTAGGCAGGTGGGATGAAGCCTATGGGG
>NW_008823912.1:0-4585 GCF_000699105.1 Pygoscelis adeliae
CTCCTCCTTATTTCACAATTTAAAAAGGTTACAGCATTATTACTGTTACCAAAGCCTGTTCGACGAAGTTCCATGCAATCATTCTAGCATTCTCCCTGTTCCTGTTGTTATTAAAATATCCTACGCTTTGAGCTAACATTTCAAATTATTGCTTTTGTAACAGTATCACTTTAATTCACATCTCTGTAGCCAGCCAGTAATTTCTACCATAAACTTTCAACTGTGCTTGCAAATGATTAAACAGGTTATTTGCCAGCACATATCAAAGTTAACACTGTTAGGTTATGCGATAAAAAGCTATTCTGCACACAGACAAAGGAGCAGAAAGGCACACTTGCAGGTGGGGGGAACCCAAATAAATACCCTGACCCAGCTGCTCCCAGGGCTATCACAGGAGAACCATCGGCTCTCCCCACATCCCCACCACCACCGGGCCTCTCCAGGGCACTTTTCAGATTGAGAGGTGTGACTGCTTACAGGGCTACCAGATTCACCGTGAGGTGCAGGGGAAAGGCTCTTGGGGATTGCACAAGTCCTGTTATGGGAAGTTTAGGGGAGGAAGCAGAGGTGGGGAAAGGGAGGGATCAAAGTGGCTTGGGGAGGAACAAGCATGGGAAAAGAGAGGGCTATGGTGAAAAGAGGGACAGGTCATCTGTGAACAGGTCAGTATGCATGTCTAGCTGTGCTCTGCCCCAAATCACTGCTGTCTGTCCTGTCTGCTCATTAGTCTCCTTTTGTAACTCTTTTCCTGGGGCTCTATTCAGTGTGCATGTGTGTCTGCGTGACAAATGGAGTCAGACCACAGGTCACAGGGGCTTGTGGATCTGTGGTGCCAGTAAATAAGGGGCGAGCATTTGCAGGTCAGGGTGTGATCACAGGGAGTACTAAGCTGGACTAGCCAGCAAATAGGTGAAGTTGTCTGGGAGCCATGGGTGTTTATGGATGGGTCTCTGGGAATGAAGCAACTGAAGGACCTGGCTGCTGGAGAGACCAGGTTGTACAGGCCATCTGCCAGTGAGACCGTGGGGTCTGGGTGTCGACTGAGAGACCCATGTGTGTATGTTTGAGAGATGGTCTGTACCAGCAGCTGGAGCTGGCTGTGTCCTCAGGGGCTCATATGCCCAGGTGCCAGCAGCTGAGGAGACTGCGTCAGCTTCTGGGCAGCTTGCTGCAGTGTCTGAGCCCAGCTGCTGGAGTCATCCACACTGAACATACGCGTATATATATTTCCCAACAATGGACCTTCAGCCTGATCAGCCAGAGAGGGAAGCAGGATGAGGCCTTTGGTGCTGTGTTTGCATGAGTGCTGTGCTTTCTGTCTGCCTTGATCTATGCGGCTGGCCATGTGTATATGTCTATATGCATTGTGTAGATACATGTTTGCGTTTGCCTGTTGTGTGTGTTAGGTATACATGCTCAGCCTCACTACTCGTTGGACCTAGGGACATGAAGTTGTGGCAGCCTCACCTCCATTAGACCACCAGACTGGCAACCCCTAACAGTATCCAGCTCACTTTTTGCCCTTGAAAAATCACCCCATTGTGCTGCTTGATTTGATCAGATTTTAGTGCCAGAAATAAACTGAATTAAAAAGGTAGGAACAATTCCAACTTTGAAAAAAATTTGGCAACTGGTAGCATCTGTATTTTACAAAGATTCCTGAAATGTTCAAGCTGGTTACCTCTGATGTGCGCACTTGTAACTGGCTTCAGACGAACAGCCACCATTCAGTCAGAAAAGGCTTTTTCTATATGAAAGCAAAAGTAATATTTGATAATTTTTCTGACTTTAGGAAAACCAAAAAGGAGGAGATAGAGAATGGTAGTAGGAGATAGTTGATATTTCATTCACTTTGCAAGCTGAGTTGTGCAATCATCTAATCTGATGTGTAGTCAATCAGCATTTTTTTTTTTCCATATTTTTGGGCTGTGTGACTACCCTGAAATAAATTCAAAATATTCTCATAAAGAGCCTCAAATGAGGCACTTCACATTAAAATCATTTTCATAATAGACTCAAAACCCATCTCAGTCATAAAGCGAGACATCCGTTAGGCTGATTAACATGGACTGATCTGCCCCTACGGAGGACTGAAGTATTCCTGAGGTTACCTGTGCTTCTGGAAGTGTTGGATCATTCAAACTCAGCAAAGGTAGGTAATACACATCTGTCAAAGTAATTTTGCCAGTCGAAACCATCTTTTAAAATATACTTTAGCTACTAGTGAGACAAGTGGATGAAAGAATGATACCAGGTGGGCAACAGGATAGAAGCAACTCATAATTTATAGAAACAGGGAACTGAAACAAATTCTGGGTTCTCAAAATAATAGAACTGCTGAAAAGCAATATAATCCTCACTTACAGTCTTGGTGACAATTTGGTTTGAATTTGTATACAGTAATATTGTCTGAAGCTCCTGACAAATTCCATGGGTGCTTACAAAATATTTAAGAAGTCATACAAATGGTGTCACAAAATGCTTGGGAAAGATGGTGTTGCTTAGAAATAGACCCCTTTTATGATGTTGCTATTCACAAGTGGAATTCATCAGACATGCATTTAAATAGTCAGTAACTACCTTAATGGAAAGTGAAAACAGCTGTAATGTATTTAAACTACTGCATAACTACTAGCACTAGTCAGCACCAGGAGGAAGTATGGGGGCCAAAACTCGTATCAAATAAAAACTATCAATCTAGGAATCTATTATTATAAACAGTTAACTGAGTGTAAGTAAATCCCTTTATATATTTTATTACAATTTGTAGTTGCATTAATTTAGAAGCATACACCATTGAAAATTACCTTTTACCTCCCTGACTTCCCCATTCAACTGGAGTGTTGCACTTTGTATTGAAATAGCAACAGTGTTTTGCTCCTCTATTTGTTGTCAGCAGTCCAAACACAGATGCTGCTACAGATTACACAGTCCTTTCACTTCCTCCTCCTCAGGCTAGTATTTCTATATTATTCAAAACTCAGAAAATAATCCTTGCATTGAATTGCACAGTTAAGTCATATATCAAAGTAGCAAATATCATGGTACTGTCTCTCACCTCATAACGTTAAATTACAGATGCTCATGGTTGTGGACTTCGTACTGGTGTTTGACACAAAAGAGACTCTGGTTGCAGTACAGTTTAGATAAGAGCTAGACAGTTGGTCTATTAATCAAGTGAAAAATTTCAGCTTCACAGAAAGCCAGCCTCAGATGGTCTAAATTGGCTTAGTCAGTGGAGCTGTTCTGCATTACTTTGAGGCCATGACCCCCATTTTTTATCTGATCTGTCAGCTGAGACAGCCAATGGGTTAAGTTACTGTGCTGGTTTTGGCTGGGATAGAGTTAATTTTCATCATAGAAGCTAGTATGAGGCTATGTTTTCGATTTGTGCTGGAAGCAGTGTTGATAATACAGAGGTGGTTTATTTACTGCTGAGCAGTGCTTACATAGAGTCAAGGCATTTTCTGCTTCTCACCCCACCCCTCCAGTGACGAGGCTGGGTGTGCACAAGAAGTTGGGAGGAGACACAGCTGGGAAGCTGACCCCAACTGACCAAAGAGGCATTCCATAACATATGATGTCATGCTCAGCATATAAAGATGGGGGAAGAAGAAGGAAGCAGGGGATGTTCAGAGTGATGGCATTTGTCTTCCCAAGTAACCATTACACGCAATGGAGCCCTTCTTTCCTGGAGATGGCTGAACACCTGCCTGCTGATGCGAAGCAGTGAATGAATTCCTTGTTTTTCTTTGCTTCTGTGTGCGCGGCTTTTGCTTTACTTGTTAAACTGTCTTTATCTCAACCCATGAGTTTTCTCATTTTTACCCTTCCTATTCTCTCCCCCATCCCACCAGGGGGGAGTGAGCGAGTGGCTCTGTGGTGTCTAGTTGCCCGCAGGGGTTAAACCATGACAACTGCTCAGGGAGACTTTTTAATTTTTTCAATTTTTACTTTGTTCTCAAATGCCAGTATTCCTATGCTGGGAAAGTCTAATTTGTCTTGGAATATTACATTGTCTATCATATGTTTCTGGGACAGGCATAAAATGCTTTTGGCTAGTGAGTGTCCTGATGGTAGATACCTGAAGGAACAGCATTATTACCTCATTCCTTTCTGCTTCTATTGATAATTTCATTCAGTTATTTATAACGGTTTGCAAAAAACTAGACTCTCTGTAGTCCAAGTTTCTATACCTATAAATCAGTAGATGTTCACCCCATTTCCTAGTAATAATTCTGTCTGAAGCCAGTACCTTTAAATTTGAAGAGACATCAATAGGGAACAGAGAGATTTGTGAGAATACAGAGACAACCAGACCTGTTCTGCACGAGCCACTTCATGTCCACATCCAGGCACCTGCCTGCTCTCTGCCAGACGGGCGATTAGCTCAGGCATCTACCCCGGCACGCATTGTTACGCTTCTTCCTGGGCAACGCTGACGTGCGTGGAAGTGTTCAGGCCACAGGATGAAGTGGTAGCATAGATAGAGAAGGATTTGGAAGGTTGCAAATCTCCCTCAAAGGAGGAAAAATGGCAAGTTGACACGTGCCAAGCAGCTGCAGGGTTTGTACATTTGTTTCCT
>NW_008823912.1:4666-11985 GCF_000699105.1 Pygoscelis adeliae
AGTAGCTGTGTGAGAACTGCGCCCCTGAGCTGTCCCCCCAGCCACTCTCCAAAAGGCTGGAAACAGCGTTGAAGCTCCTTTTTATTATTCATTCTATAAAGAAATATCAATATTAATTTATTCTTTATTATATATATAATATATATAATATTTAATAAAACAAATCTGTAATGATGAATACTACTTTTCGCATTTTCTAACACTGGGTGCAGTGAAGATAGATATAACTCTCCCAGTGATAGACAGGTCCAGTAGTCGTGTTAGACTGAGTTTTTACAGCAACTATGAAGCCTGATTTTTGCTTTTAAAATGAAAGGGTATTGTGCCAGATATCACTTTGGGGAAGACGACTGTGGCTTTTCCTCCTACAGTCACAACATGACATGGTAAAAGGCATGTGACAAAGTAAAGCAAGCCTCTCCATCAGTTTGTTTTGTAAACATTATTAACTGATATTTCACATGGATAAATTGTTGGCTTTAATGGAAGTCAGAAAGACTAATGTAAGTACTATTGCTATGATTGAGATCCAAAGATATTAATGCAAACAAATACTAATACCTTGGGGTTTTCCAGCTAAAAATGTTTCTCATTATCACTATGATTGTGGATGTGATGATCAAGGACTGGGGAGGAGCTGTGGTATAATTGGAAACAAACCAGTTTTAATTTCATGTAGCAAGAAATTATGCTTAGTAAATGAAAAAAATGATCCTTAGATATGTATCTTAACCTAAAGGAAACTATATCATTGATAAATTTTTACATAGGCTGATAGATTTTTAAATCAAGCTGTTTTCCAATGATCTATTATTTCCCAATCATGACATATAGAATGCATGTTATAACAAACTTTAAAAAAAGTATTTATTTACAATTCTTCAATGTCCTAGATGTCATCAAAATACAGATGTCCTATATTGTTAGGTTGTGTTAATGGCCAACCATGGGAAATTTTTAATGTAGAAAACTGAAATACGGAGAAAACCAACCTGGCAAAATTAACATCATAGTAATAAGGAAATAAACTGTGCCTGCTGGATTTTCTACTTTGGTTTATAACACAAAACACAATTATTATCCCAATGGACTGCTACTGTTGTGATATTCACCAGGTCAGTGAAGTACCTTAGAGAAACCTGTCAAATCTGAATGAGTTACACACTACTGTTAAGTTACTAGAGATCAGGATTATCTGCTGCTTTTACAGCAGTCATAATAACAGAAGTGATTGGACTATTATCTGCATAAATCACAAATTTTTGAATGTAGTTTTCAGTATGACAATTCTGAAACCTAAGTATACTGATAAACAATGTATTGCTTTTATCAACTTCAGCCATGTCCAAATTTTGAAAAAAACACCACCACCACGTTTTAGCTATGAATGCATTCTCTTAACAAAATAATTAAAAAAATACCATTTATGCATCTAATTTTGTATGCAGTGAAGTGAAGACATACTATTCTTTCTTGTCCAGTGCCAAGTCCCTACAATCCTTTACATTGCAAGTGTATGGCTAAGGAGCCTGTACTTAAAGCTCTAAACCGTGTCCCACCTTCTATTAACTAATGCAGGTTGGTAAACTGCTGTTTCCAGAGATTTGGATTGGTAAATTTCTATTAACTGTTTCAGAATTTATTTATAAATTCTCACACATATATTTTTTTCTTGTCGAAAGGTAACACACAAAGAAAGTCTGTATTCTATTACTTTTAATATGGAGGACTGATTTATTTTTGCTTGTATGATATGAACACGAAAATAATAAGTGAACCAGTGTAACTACGTTTTTTCATACAGTATTCAATCATATAAATGATGGAATGGAAAATAAGTTTTGCACATTAAGCATTATTCATAAGCAGATCTTGTTAAGGATTAAATATGTGATATGGACTGTATAATCAGAGGACATAGCAGTTAGGTTACAATAAACAATTGTAAATACTTTCAGAGATCTGAAAGGCTGTTTGATTTCAGAAGAACTGCATCTTTTACTCATTATCTAACTCCAGATGTTAGGAGTTTTTGGTGAATCCAGTAGTGATGATCTGATCATAGAACAACAGGGTCAGCTGTATACTTATGTGATTTATCTTTCTTTCTTTTTTTTTTTTTTTACATCAGTATGTGCCAAATTCTGAAGTTTCCTTGATTCATGTACAAATTGATTCAATTTCTGTGTTTTCCTATAAAATGAGGTGATTGTGAGATGTGAAAAATAATCACTTCAAGTGAAGCCTAAAGTGTACCTGAAGAGTTAGTAGAAGGTGTAGGCACGTTCATCTCCTACTGCAGTCTGATTTGCCTATGTATTCATTAGCACCAAATGTTGGACCAATCAGCAAAATTACCTACATATGGAGGTGTCTCACACATATCAGTAATTTGACATATTGCTGCTGACAACTTAATTAAATGAAATGTCATAGATGAGTATTTTTACTGACAACTGCACTGAATTAAGAAGATACCCACTTAATGTTCTTCAGTAATTAAATCACATTGAAATATGGAGGTGCCTGTCCACCTGCATTACTGGTCCTATTCATAATGTACTCAGAATGAAAATGAATAATTAACATTGGTTAAATATGCATGTGTCTAAGTTTAACCACCATTGTATTTTTCTTGATTATTTATGTGACAGAGTATACAACTGGTGATGTATAATTTTGATCAGACACTCTCTGAAGCATCTTAAGAAAAGAATTAAAAGTTAATTATTTTTGCTCAGTTAGTTGCATAGTCTTAAACAATAATAATTTAACTGGCCATTTCTGATCAGAATCTCTTAACATCTTCCCTCATAAAAACAACATGCTCAAAATTGCAGCCACTCTTCAAGTGCAAAACTCAAACAAAAAGCCTTGATTTTGATTACAATCAGGATTCTCAGACAGAAGGTTTTGGTCTACCGGTTTTAAAGATGGGGGGAAGGTTAATATCTATTTGCAGTGGCTATTACATAGCAGTGTCACCGAGAGCCTTGAGAGGACGTAACAGAAATACCATCATAGCCAGAGGCAGTTTGTTAGAGGGACCAAGTCATAAGGCAGTTGCTCGGCTTGTGATTGAGAGAGAAAAAAATCTTCACTATCTCAGTTTTTATGTCCTTGCTATGTCAAGTTTCTTGATAATTGAGGAATTTTCTGTGCCTTCAGGTAAGCCCTTGAATCCATTTGGATAACAGAGAGCAGAAGCTACTTCTGTGAATATACCTGGAAATGCTGGTTGCTAAATGCCGTATTCTGATAGACTGATGGGCTGCATCAGCTCCCAGTGATGCACAGCTGTCACTTTATTTAAGTGCATGGATGACAATCTTCCTGCCACTGATATTAGATGGGCATGGAGACAGTATTACCAGAAGTACTCTCATTAACTGTCCTGAGGCCTGAGTGAAAAGAAGCCATTTTTTACAGATGAAAGGAACAGAAATTCTGGGAAGAAATTAGTAGTCGTTATGTTTGCTTTTTTTTTGCAAAATAGACAATCTGCTATTAAAAAATAAATAAATAAACAAAGAAAAGATGACACACAGAAAGCAACAGAACTGAGGCAATATGACTTAAAGGTTACAATGGCCTTATTTTTATAAACACATTCCCCCAAAATACGCCTTTTTGCTCCAACCTCCTCAAATACTTGCAGGTAATATATAACCCTTTCTCTCTTTCAAGACCATTTCACAGCTAAGATTTGATTTTGAAGCCATTTTATAGCCAATATCTGAAAACACAATCCTTCTTAGAGTTGTCTTAATTTCACTGAGAACACAATGGTCTATGAAGCATAACAGTCTGAGGTGAACTGTAAGATGGAGGGAAGATGAAACTTCACAAGGTCTTCTTATCTCAGTCAGGCTCCCCACAGCTCAGATTCAAAATGAATCTATTTACAGAAAACTTCATAGAATGGAAAACTTTGATAAAATGTATTTTGTTGTCTTTCTTGGATACTATTACTTTCTGTGGAATTTGAGTTTGTGCTTGGCTGAGTTGCAGTTAATATTCAAGCACAACAGGCATACTCCTTAGGTCATGTGGAGACTTTGTAATTTTGCTTTGGCTGACAATATATGTATATGTGTGCATATACATGTATACTGATCTTTAGCAGCTTGAATAAATGTTTGAAATATGCCCTGTGCATAGTTCTTGTAGTCATAGTTACCTAAGTATTTAGACAGCCTTTGCAAATGAGAAGAATGAGAACACGTTATAGTCAGGCAAGAAATTACTTTTTCCCATGCCTGCTACCAGAGCAGTCTTGGACCTGCCCCTAAGGGAAGCAGAACAGACTAGCTAAGGGCTGGCATGCTAAGCTTGGCGAAAACAATGTACACAAACCATTGTTTGTGCATGCTCCTGAGAAGCCCTACTTCAGAACTATTGTTTCAGGCTTTCTAAGGATTCAAGTAAGCATCAATGTATGAGATGACTTTGTTTCACAAATATGAGACTTTTTTCCACCTGATTCTAACCCAAAGCAAATTTCATGCATCAAGTTTTCACTTATCAGAAGTAAAGACTTTCAACCTGGAACATTCCCAGAAGCTCAGCATCAGACGATCTGCTTCCAAAGAGAAAGCTGTCCTTTTGGCAGAGATATGCTCTCCCTTCAGCAACAATATTTTCTTCTTTGAAAAGTAAAACAAAATCCTTCTATTTTTAAAATTTGTGTCTATTTATTTAACAGCAGTTATTGTACCACAAAAATCTACTGAAACAGTAACTAGGTTCCTTGCAAACTGGACAAATATAGGCTATTTGGACTACATATGTATATATACATAACTTCATTTTGTATATATAAGCTCTTCCTCTGTATTATTAAATACCATAATATAGTGCCTCTGTGGTGCCTATGTATACTTGGCATATTATGAAAGTATGAGAGCGCCAATGCTAATATTCTTCTCAGACTTAGTGGAAGTTCCACTCTTTTATAAAGAGCATAAAGAAAATAAAGGTAAACTTCCCTTATTGTAGCAGTCTTTAGATATGCCTTATGGTCACCATCCTGTTTCTTTGCCTTCAAATTAAAATGGAAGGATACAGAATCTTGTCTTTCACTAGCAGCTGCTAAGTAAAGCATGCATAAGTCCCTACAAAACTGTTCATAACCCACACAAGCTGAAATGGATGAGGCATCTATGAAGAAGGCATCTTATAACTGATGCAAACTACTCAGACATGTTAACAGATGGATGCGATTCACATGTAAATGAAATTCAATATTTGATATCAAATCTCAAACCACTTCTTCTACTGTCCTATATTAATTCAATACATTAGAATGTAAACATAAGAGATGGAGAATCTAGACAGACACTGTGATATAACCAGGATATGCATTGTTCTATTTGAAGTTTTCACTTCTAGAGCTAAATCCTAATAGCAGTGGGGTGACAAAAAGATAGTACTTTGTACCTTTCCCTTGACAGCCTTCCAACACCTTAGCTTGAAATTTGTATAATAATTTTCCCTTCCCTTCCCTTCCCTTCCCTTCCCTTCCCTTCCCTTCCCTTGGTACTGAGAGACTCTAATCAGAATAGCTTACCCAGTGTGACCCAATGCAAAGAAGGTAGCCACAGTACTATAAGACATAGGAAAGCTTTCTCATCACACAAGTTCTTATTCAACCTACTGAATAACTCTGAATAAATAAGTCACATAGATACTTGCTGTTCATAGGTTAAACACCTTTTTTCACATAGTGCTCTGTCCTGATTTTGGCTGGTATAGAGTTAATTTTCTTCCTAGTAGCTGGTACAGTGCTGTGTTTTGGATTTAGGTTGAGAATAATGTTGATAACACGCCGATGTTTTAGTTGTTGCCAAGTAGTTCTTACACTAGTCAAGGACTTTTCAGCTTCTCACGCCCTGCCAGCGAGAAGCTGGGAGGAGACACAGCCAGGACAGCTGACCCAAACTGGCCAAAAGGATATTCCATACCATGTGACGTCATGCTCAGTATATAAACTGGGGAAAGCTGGCCGGGGGGGGCGCTGCTCGGGGACTGGCTGGGCATCGGTCGGCAGGTGGTGAGCAATTGCATTGTGCATAATTTTCTTTGTATATTATTTTATTATTATTGCTATCATTATTACTATTTTATTTTATTTCAGTTATTAAACTGTTCTTATCTCAACCCATGAGTTTTCTCACTTTTGCTCTTCCAATTCTCTCCCCCATCCCACCAGGGGGGAGAGTGAGCGAGTGGCTGTGCGGTGCTCAGTTGCCAACTGAGGTTAAACCACGACATGCTCACATATAGACTTATGCTGTATGACTACAATAGCAAGAACATACTGTTGCTGAGGAAGTGTGCATGTAAAGTTTATTGATTGTTACAGTTTCATTAAGCTTCATGAAGTAGGAGAGAAAAGCTAACATTTTCTTCTTCATGCCACAGTCTTTCTTAAAACCTGTATCATGTTAATCTCTTAAAAAGCTAGTAAAAGTAGAGTTAGATAGAAATATTTATACTGGCACCAAAATGCTTTCAAATAGCTCTGCTGACATACGATTAAATCCTTTAGGTAAAAGAAAGTCCACTGGATACTCTACTATAGTTATTTTAAAGAAAACTTTCAAGAATTTGCTCAAGGACATTTGCACAATCACAAGACGGTCAGATAAGGAGCTTATTTGGCCCTGTCTCCTCTCCTCTTTGAGTCATAATCTTTTGTTTATGTTACAGTCTTTCTATAACAGCTAAAATGATGTCAGAATCACTACTGCAGGTAAAGACAAATCAAACAATGAAGAGCTTTTCAGTAACGCTAGAAAAAGAAAAATATGAAAAAAACGTACCACTTAACAGTATAGCTAAACAAGTTGAGTTTTCCTGATATGAGACATCTGGGACTTTAAATACTTCTTGGTCCAGTACATACATTTTCAAACATGGAGAACAGATTTGCAAAATGATGATCAAGCCTCTATCTATGCTTTAATTTATATTTATTTACACTTTTGATATTTACTCTGGTTGGCATTTTTCTGCATTGTAATAACTTCCTTTTCAAGTTTATTAAATACCGATAACTTCTGTTACAACCAACAGACATTAAAATTTGAAGCTAAAGCATGCTAGAGAAAGCAGGAAAATCTTCCAGTTTGATAGAGCTGAAGCTATCAAGTAGAGCTGAATTCAAAAAGGGGAAAAGGCTGGTCTGCAGATGATTTTTTTTGCATATTAAAATTCATCTTACTTCTCCCAAAGCACAGATGGTATCTTCTTTAAATACTTTTGTAGGTAGTCGTCCTATGAAAGATGAAACTTGAAAAAAAGCAGTGAATAAAAGA
>NW_008823912.1:12006-53967 GCF_000699105.1 Pygoscelis adeliae
ATATAACAACTGTTTGAAATTTTGTAGTCTACACTGAAGGTAAAAATGAGTTTTGGTGGGGTTTTTTTTCTCTTCCCAATGGCGTTTATAACACCTTGTTTTAAAACCTGCTGTAAAATCTTATTGAAATAAATTGGAAAACTCCCTTTTAAGGGACTTTGAATGAGGGGAAATAATTCTGTTCTAAGAGATAAGTAGCCTAGAAAATCGATTGTCTCCTTTCAGGATCAAAGCTTTCGCTGTACGGAGAAGTTCTCTGCCCCTTTGGTCTTTACTTAAAACAATGATGGCGAAATCTAGGAGAGAAAATGTTGAGCCCATTGTGTGTGTACTAGCAAGCAGTTATGTAGCCGTAATCAAAGTGTAAGGAAGGTTATCAACCAGCTTTTTAAAAGGCAGATCTATAGAACTAAGATATCATGATGTTGTAAGACTCATTATTCTGGGCACACTATAGCTACATGACTCCATTTATCTGAAAATCTTATTCTGGAATTGTACACATCTAGTTGCCATAGTCTTTTCTAATTTTGGTTTGGTTTTGGCCAGAGGATGGACTTTGTAATTCTTGGATAATATTAGTAGCTTAACAATACTAAACTTTTTTTTTTTTATTTGCTTAGGGAACACTAACCTCAGTCACATAGAAATTGTTAGCATACTAGTTCCACTTTAGGAAGAAAAAGAAATGGTAAGATTATTAACTATGAAGTATTACTACATAGAACCAAAAGCAAAAGACATCAGTTCCTCCCACAGGATACAGTCCTTCACAAACTTCTCCAACGTGGGTCCTTCCCACAGCTGCAATTCTTCAAGAACTGCTACAACATAGGTCCTTTCCATGGGGCAAATGGACCATTCAGGAATGGACTGCTTCAGCATGGGTTCGCCACGGGTCACAGGTCCTGCCAGAAAACCTATTCTTGTGTGGGCTCCTCTCCACGGGCCACAGCTCCTGCCAGGCACCTGCTCGGGGTCTCCGCAGGCTGCAGCTTCTTTCAGGGCATATCCATCTGCTCCAGCATGGGATCCTCCATAGGCTGCAGGGTGGATAGATGCTCCACCATGGTCCTCCATGGGCTGCAGGGGGACAACCTGGATCACCATGGACTTCTCCACGGGCTGCAGGGGAGTCTCTGCTCCAGCACCTAGAGCACCTCGTCCCCTTCCTTCTTTATTGATCTGTCTGCATAGTTGTTTCTCTCACATTTTTCTCATTCCTCTCTCACATAGCTGCTGCGCAGTGCTTTTCACAGAGGTACAACCAACACCGCTGATAGGCTCAGCTTTGGGCAATGGCAGATCTGTTTTGTAGCCAGCTGACACTGGCTCCGTCTGACATGGGGCAGCCCGGGTCTCTTCTCATAGAGGCCACCCCTGTAGCACCCCCACTAAAAAAAACCTTGCCACTTTAACCCAATACACCCTGCAAAGTGAAACAGATGACTTTGAACCTACTGAGACAAAGGAGGGATCTGAAGTACAGTTCTTCATACCCTGGATTTAATCTCCAGCATATCACATGAAAAGGTGTCACTGAAAAGCAACTCTAGTGGCCACTGTTTTGCATGTGATCCTGCCAACATGCCGTAAGTTAGCTAGCAGACTTACAAGTAGGAACCTAACTACAGGTCTTGGCTGAGCTGTGTTGTGGCTCTGCTCAGGCTTGCCAAAGTTGAGCTGGGTTTGACCAAAATTAGACCCTTTACGTGTCTGGGGAACATGCATTGTAAACTGCTAGCATGTGCGCTTTTCATTCTTGCCAAGATTATGTGACAGCTAAGAAGTGATTTTAAGGATCACAGGTTTTGACTATGATGCTGAAATTCTCCTTCCTGCTTTTTTGGAACTGTATCTTAGTCTGTAGGATTAGTTTCTTTTTGTCTGGCCTAGATCAAGCTGATCCTGTCCTTCAGGGAGTCATGCTATATTTAATAATTTTCTCCAGCTTTGCTTAGGATTTGGAGATGGGAGCAGCTTCTAACACTTATTTAATTTGGAATAAGGTGTTTATACTTGGACACAAGCAAATAAGATAGTCTCATTCAAAACCTGTGACAAGAACAGTTTATAAACCAGAAAAAAACAAACAAAAAAAAGAGCGAAGACTACACATCCTACCAGTTTGGAGGATGTTTCTACCCCTGAGGAAAAAAAAAAAAAAAAAAGGAGGGGGGGAGAGAGAGAGAGAATTGTTCTGTTTTAGTTTTTGAACTACCATTATTTCATTCTGTTGGAGAAAAGAATCATATTTCCATTTAAATGTCATAATTACAGACTGACAATAACATTTTTGGTTTTATTTGATAAAGCTCACTTACCACAGGAGAAGACTTTAAGAAGCACGAACAGAAATTAAATACTCAACCATTTGGTCTTCCTGAAAATCTTTTTCTTTTACACATGTATAATAAAAGTAATAGCATTCATGAACCATTATGCTTTCCAGCTCGTTTCTTTCTTTCTTTCTTTCCTGCTAGTCCAAATGAATTAAGATATAACTGGTAAGTGCTGTGATAATGAAAGATGCAGACAAACAGCTAACTGAGTTTTATTGGTTGATATTGTTCTTGTTCAAATAATTAGTTGAATATTATAAATAATAGAAATATCTTAACTACTGAGGGATAATTTGGAATTCCAGCAGTATCCTGTACTCAACATACAATATGTGTTCCACAAAAAAACTTTGGAAATACCTTATGGATCTAACCAGTCAGTCTCAAATGAGTTTAACTTGTTCAGGCTTGCAGAAGGGATTAAAGTATAACTGCAAAAGAGATCATACTTCAGTACTTGCGGGAAGTCAAAATGCAAAGGGAGAGTTTTGGGCCCCATTCTGAGCAAATCTGGTTTATTCTTCTGCCACAAAACTCACACCCAGCAGCACAAGCGTAGGGACAGATGAGCTACTTAGAACTTCTTCTATGTTCACAGAACCCACTTTTCACAGTTTTTCTATGAAAGGATCCCAGCAGAGACACAGACTAAAGCACAAGGTGGTTCCTTCCCTTGTTAGAAGGTCATAAGAGAGAACTATAAGCATCTAATCTGGCCTGCTATAAAACAAAGATCAATGAAGTTCAAGCAGTGTTGTCACATAGGATGACTGACCCACTGTTTATTTCCAAAAGGCTAGATACTATGATTTATAGATCTGGAGACAAAAAGAAGTCATTTTTCTATTAGCTATATTATTGGCTTAGAAATGAATTAAACTTAATGGAAGCTTTCAAATAAACAGCAGTTTATTGATATTTACACACATATTTATATAATTATTTATATTATATATACATATATACAAATATATCCATATTATGTAATTTCTTTATATATACACACATATTTATATAATTTAACAGAATGAAAACTCTTAATGAAAAAGTGTTCATTTAAGGAATATTATTAATTTTTTTTTTTTTTTTAAAGGGTGTGATGGAGTTTCTGGTGAGATCAAGAGACACAGAACTTGATGACTTGGACCATGGGAGATTGAGGGTGAATGAGAGAGGGATGACATGAGACAATTCTTTTTTGCCTGGGAGTCCTCTGGGCTTTGGCAGAATGGCAGAGGAAGCCAACCCTCCCACGTCCTTGTCCACAAGGCTACTTGGGGTACATGTGTCCTCTAAGCATCTAAAGGGAGAGTGACAGCGATCTCACTTTCTTCACTAGACAGAATGAAAAGCTTTAGAAATTTTAAGAACTACTGTGCAACAGCAGATTTTTTTATTCCTCCATCTGAGTGATGATCTCTTAATCCTCATCTTTGTACTTTCTATTATAGAAAAATTACTAAATAGTTCAAGCTGTGAATGTTTAAATTCTACATCATTCTGAGCAGTTTCCTTGCATGACAGGACAGGAGAGGCAAGAGGAACAGAGGGAGCCAGGGGGGTTCAAACCTACACATACCATACTTTACTTTTCATTACTTTTTTTTAAAACTTAGTTTATGTTCACATAGAAGAAGAATTTATTGGTCTTTAAACAAGGAACTTCTTCAATAATTATCCAAATATTCTTGGTTTGGAAAGAGCTGAAAAGAAACAGCACCTTTCCCCTAGCCTAAAAATCCTTAATGAGTTCCAGTTGTCATCTGACTGAAAAAGATATGCACAGCAGCTCAGTCATTCCTTTAAAATACTTGGAGATAAATGAGTTAACAGAAAATTTTTTCTTGTATATTGTCTGTGAACTTCAGAGTATTAAGTTTACTATTATTTCTATGTTGTCAGGGCATAGACCTGGGACTTTTGGACTAAGGGTGAAGCCAAAGGAGTCACAAATTAATGACTTCTCAAACACAGAGGCCTGAAAATACAAAACATTTTTCTTTTCTCCTAAGAAATTGGATGTGTCACATATGACTCAAGTATGCTTACCACAAAGGACATCTTCTAAGGAACATCCTGTTGCTATAACATTATGTAAAGTTTTACTCTTGGTATAGAAAGAATAGGATTCTGTGTTATGGCTTACTGTTTACATAAAGAAACCTTCACTTCAGAATAGCTTGATTGTGTTTACCACGAGAGGGACATTATTTTCATAATGAGCTCTTCAACCAAAACTATTTCATATATCCTTAAATGCTTTAGAACTGACAGTTAAGTCCCAAGAAGGAGTATTCTCTGTAGAATGGAGACTGAGAAGTCTCAAAATCTGCAGATTAAGCAATAGAGAACAGAGCTGGCAGACAGAGCTGTTTTTATAACAATAATTAACAGCTCCCTAGGGTGTGGTCTGACAACATGTTGTGTCAATTTGTACTGATGGTTGTCAGATGGCTATAACGTTGCAGGCGATACAGAGGAAACAAACCAGGTAAAGACCGAAAAGCTCAGAAATTATACTGCATGTGTTATAAAATACAGTGAAGCCCTGTTATCCTGGATAAGAAAGGACTGGGACATCTAAGATAGTGAAAGCTTGCTAGTACAATTATTAAAGTATGTCCTCGTGTATGTCCTCACTTGGAGCCAGCTTAGGTGCAGCAGATTGGCAACGCTCCTCTAGGGGGCCTTGCCAGACCAATGTTTTCTCTCTGCACAAAGCCAGCTTAGTGCTACATTTTCAATAATAAACCCTTGTGGAGATAAACACGCTTGAACAGAGACCAGCCCCAGTGTTTCAGAGTTTGCACTGCCATTAATCTGCAACACGGTAAACTCACTCCTGGGTAAACAGGAGATGACTAGGAAAAATGTGTTCTAGGTTGGAAGTACTGAATATGGTAATACTATTTTCTGTGAGAAATTACCTGAAAAACAAAAGTGTATCATACAACTCATGATCATAAGAACCTCAACAGCTCCCCTGGTGCCGTCTCAGAATTCTAAAAGAACTAAACCAGTGTTTTCCCTTTAACATGGCATTTTACAGACAGTATCAGATTTGGGTGTTGAGATATCATTCCCATAAAATTTACTTTCTCCTTAAATTTTGATTCAATTCACTAAAGAATCAGAATTTGGTGAAATATCCTTTTTGCTTAGTTTAACAAAGACTAAAAGCAGTATGTAACCACTGTTCCATAACTTTCTGCCATTGAATAGAAACTGATAATAATGATGTGACTGTGCAAAGAAATATGTTGCATTTCAAGTACAGTTATAGAATACACTTGTTTTTCCTGCCACAGGTTGTGGAGTGTGGCTTTGGCAAATCCTATATTAATAACTCTTTTTAAATTTAAATATGTACCATCTGTGGAGTACTACATAGCTTTATATTTTGTCAATTATACTTTTCTTCATTGTTTCGTAGTGCCAAACGTCAACTCAAACTTCAGTAAGTTTTCAAACAGATCAAACATTTCTTTATAAATTATAAAAAAGAGTGATGATGCAAATGTGATTTCAGCATTTCAGGAGACAACTTTTTTCCAAGTACCTTCTATTCAGAGAAAGTAAAAGTGTTTCAGTCCTGCTGCTTCCATGTTGGAATGGAATGCCCAGGAATACTCTCAACATTACCACCATTTCTGTCAAAACAAATGGTAAATGTATGAATCTCAATAGAGTTAATAATTTTGCAGATCTCTTCTAATATAAGGGCTCTTATTTGTTACAATTACTTCAGATTTATTATTCAGTATCAGAAATCTGTAGAAGGCTGCTTATATTTATTATCTGCTGTGTCTGCTTGTATCCTTATATTGGAAATTGTTAAGTAAGATTCTGCTCAGTCTATCTCTTTTATACCCATGCCTCAAAGAATCTGCTTGCAGTAGGTCTGCCTCCACCTTAATATTTTGATAATTTTATTGTTGTGCAAATGTTTACCCACATATTAGTACTAGCTATAAGGATGTTAAGTTCAAACATGTTCGTTGAGGCATAATGAGGAGCAGACATACATTTCCAGAAGAAATTTCCACTCAAAAAATTTACACTTAGTAGACTTACTAAATATAACCTAGCTTTAGGCCTTTTATTTTCCTAATTATCAGTCAATAAGAAATGAATGGCTGAATGTAAACTAAGGCATAACAGAGCACTCATTTGTCAAGCTACCTCTAATAACTGGGCAGTCACAAATTCATATTTATTAAGTCAAAATTAATCTAAATTCAAATTGTCACCAAGATCAGAAGTTTGTTAGAAAGGAATTTCTTACTTGTAATTATTTTACTGGCAAAAAAAGAATCATTTATGTTGCTAAAAAGCATATAATTAGAAGTGAACTGAGAGCTAGTTTAGAGAAATTACAGGGGGAAACTTCTTCTAGAAGTGTAGTCTAAGAGGCAGGGGAACAGACTAGATGCTGAATCTTTACATTAACATGTAATTTCTCTCATAGTCAAAACTAAATGACAACTTGTTTAACACTACATTTGCTGAAATGCTCTGTGATTGACTTGCAAAACCGGGACCCAGCTTGACTACATTATGGGTGCACCTACAACAGTGACCTGTGCAGTTGAAGAGGGAAGGACCGGGACTTGATTTGATGGAATCTGTTATGGTTCTGGGACCATATGTAATGACCCGTTACTTGTTTACTGGAAACAAAATTTGTTCTAGGTGTCCTACCTAGGTTTCTACCCTGTGTCTGTACCTCACAGGGGATATGAAATAGATTTTTGTCCAGCCAACCCAGCTTGCCTTGCCATCACTAACAGAGCACTGCACCTGTAGAGCCAAGCTACTGGAGGACTGCTGAGGAGATGTATTTTCCCCTGGGATGAAGCACCTTGATTCCCTTTTAAACTGGGGTGCTCGCAATGGTACCTAGTCTGTGACTTCAAGCTTGGTTTTCTTGTAGGGGTACTGTACTTCAGTGCATACAGCATGACTCCAAACTCACTGGTAAAAACAACCCTTGCTGTGTTCTTAATCATTAGTGTAGACAAATCCTTTGTCTCCTGCTTGGCCTCTGTACTTGATTTTCCCCCAGGCAAAAAAGGAGAAAGGATGGTGCATGTTTGGCTCCCAGCCCAAGATGGAATCAGCAGGCAGCTGGGGTATGCACCCAAACCCATAGTTGGGAAACACATTAGAAATCCGACTGCATTGCATTAGCACAGTGTTAGAACAATAATTATGGGTTGAATAACTGTTATGATTCTATAATTATTGTATAACTATTAGATTTAGGAAAGGCATCTTTAAATTCATCTCAATGGAGACAAATACATATTTTTGATTAACTGTAAATGGAGCTCAAAATGTCCTATAAGATCAATATTTAAAAAAAAACCAAACAAAAAACAGAAAAAGTTTCAGTCTGTGACTTCAATACTTCTCTTAGAGGCCAATACACTATGAAACAGTGGAAGAACTGGGGAACCCAATTCTAAACCTGGCTTAAATCTATCACTGAAGGAAAAAATGAAGACTAAAAAAATCTCTTGGGAAGAGACAAAAGTAATTTTTTTTTTTTCCATATTTAACCTAAGCGCAGTCCACTTCTTACCATTGCCCTCCTGTATTTACCTGGTTTACCTTGATTTGCTAGCACATCATTAACAGGATAAAAACTGAAGACAGTTGTAACTCTTTGCCCAGTTGTGGACTGTTGCTGCAGCATGATCAATGCAGCAAGAGAGAATTAGTTACATACTCCTGCGGTAGTTATCAGAGACCTCAGGTTTTCTGTTTGTCTTAAAACTTAAGCTTTGGTTTCAGCTGATTACAAAGATAAATTTTATTATTAAAGCAGCAAATTTTCAGCTGTTACAGCTTTGAATAAGATCTTAAATCTGTGAATCCCCAGAGGTTTATGAAAGACTTCTTATTTACCTCAAGATTTTGAGGCCAGTCATGCTTTCCTGGGCAGAAGTACATTTATGGTGTATCATAATTTTTCAAAGGCTGGCACAGATAATCCAAAAACATTAAGCAGAGGATTAGCTGAAAATTGTGCTGGTCCCTAGGATATTGAAAATCAGCTTAAGACTCCTTGCAATGCTCCAAGTGCTGTGATAGTCACTTCATGTGCTGATATATTTAAGGTGAATATGCTATCTTAAAGTTTTAAAATGAAGGCCACAAACCTATTTACATTCATGACTTTGTCTCACAGAGTTTTCCTTTTAAATGTATTTAAAATGGAAATATTTCTTGAAAGGCTTGTATCTTCTCTCATTTGTGCCAGCTTTACAGTAATGCTAGTCTCCTGACTGCATTTAAATTACTCTTGATTTATAGCATTTTTATTTATGTGAAAATTTGGCCTTTTATTATATATTGAGCACAGTGTGTTGTTTCTTTTTTTTGTTTTACTTTTTAGGGCTGAATTAACAGCGGTCACTGTAAAGTGAATGTCTTCCAATTTGACATGAATAATCTATCTGCATTGTGCATTCAGTCAGAACACATTACTTTAAGGAACACTGAGTAAAATGAGTGATGCTAGTATGATTTAGCAAAAAAATTGTTGTTACATTCAATATAGTCTACATAGGCTAAAATAATATAACAATAATAGTACAGAATAAGTCCATATGCATTAATACAGTTATCAACACTGTACTTTAGAAGCACTACTTTAAAAAAAAAGGTGAGAAGTTACATATGGCAGTTTGGGAGCACCAACAGTACAGTTTTGGATTTTAAAGCACTGAAGTGACAATTTTGCAGAGGCCAATATACATCACCACAGCTGTAATTCTAATGGCGTATGTGAATACCTTTCAAAATTGTCAGGTAACTTTCGTAGTCAGGCCTGTTAAAGAGCTGGCTGACTTAGTGAATCGTGCTTTAAACTAACAAACTCAGGGGTAGTGTCCAAAGCTGTGAAATCTGCATATTCATAAGGAACAGGTGGATGTGTGCACCTACCAGAGCAGTGAGGATTGCTCCCCAACCTTCTCTACAGACAAGAACCCTAAGTCTAGCCATCTCAGGTGCATGTGTACCAACACATGTAGTCTGGGCAACAAACAGGAAGAATTGGAGCTTCATGCCCAGTCTGAGAGTTATGATGTCATAGGAATCATGGAAACTTGGTAGGACAACTCACATGACAATGGATGGCTACAAACTCAGAAAGATAGAAAGGGAAGAAGAGGAGGTGGAGTTGTTACATAAAAGAGAAATTTGAGTGTATGGAGGTGAGCTATGAAGACCACAAAAGTTCTATTGAATGCCTTTTGATGAAGATTAGAGGGATCGTCACCAAGGCTGATCTTTTGTTAGGTATCTGTTACTGACCTCCCAATCAGGATGACAAGGCCAATGAAACCTTACTTTGTCTCAGGCCAACAGAACCTGGTCCTCACAGGTGACTTCAATTACCTGGAGGTTTGTTGGGGAAGCAACACAGTGGTGCACAAGTTGTCCATCAGGTACCTGGAATGCATTGAGGACTGCTTCCTGCTGTAGATGCTGAACATGCTGACAAGGAACACCATATTGCTAGATTTACTGCTCACAATCTGAGAAGATTTACTTGACAATGTAACTACCAATGGTAGCCTTGGACACAGTGATCATGACAATGTGGAGTTTAAGATCCTGCTGTGCACACTGAAGACCAGTAGTAGGACAAAGACCCTGGATTTCAGAATAGCCAAATTCAGTATGTCCATTGATAGGACACTAGGGGATGGCTTAAAGCTTAGTCAGGGGAAGTTCAGATTGGAAATTAGGAAAAAGTTCTTCACTGAGAGGGTGGTCAAGCACTGGAACAAGCTCCCCAGGAAAGTGGTCATAGCCTCAGGCCTGTTGATGTTCAAGAAGTATTTGGACAACACTTAGATATATGGTTTAACTTTTAGGTTGCCCTGTGTGGAGTCAGGAGTTGGACCCGACAATCCTTGTGGGTCCCTTCCACCTCAGGATATTCTATGATTTGGTTGAAACAGGTGACTGGGAAAAACCGACACAGATTTATCAAAGGGAAATCATGCCTGACTAACCTGATCACCTTCCACAACAAAATAACATTTCTGTTGACAAGGGGAGAACAGTGGATATTGTTTACTTGGACTTCAGCAAAGCATTTGGCACTGTTTCCCACAGCCTTCTCCTAAGCAAACTGGCAAGGTACAGATTGAATGGGTGGTCTGCGAGATGGGTAAGAAATTGGCTAACAGGCTGCACTCAGAAGGTGGTGGTCAATGGTTCTTACTCACACTGACAGCCTGTCACAAGTGGGGTCCCCCAGGGATTGATACTGGCCCCCATGCTGTTCTGGATGATGGGAATGAAAGCACCCTCACCAAGTTTGCTGATGAAGCTAAACTGGGTAGTGAGGTGGATACATCAGAAGGGAGAGCCATGTTACAGAGACCTGGACAGGCTGGAAGAGTGGGCTAGCAAGAACTGTATGAAGTTGATCAAAGACAAATGCAAAGTCCTGCACCTAGTACGGAATAACCAAAAAACCCAGTACAGGCTAGGATCTGTGTGGCTGGGGAGCAGCCTTGCTGACAGAGACCTAGGGGTCCTAGTGGACAACAAGCCGAACATGAATCAGCAGCGTGCCGCTGCAGCAATAAAGGCAATTCGGATCCTGGTCTGCATTTGCAGGGTCATTACTAACAAAGATAGACACGTGATCATTCCACTCTACTCAGTGTTTGTCAAGCTGCACCTGGAGTACTGTGTCCATTTCTGATCCCCACCATTCAAGAAAGACTCAGACAGATTGGAGAGGGCCCAAAGGAGGGCTACAGCGATGATCAAAGGGATGGAGAACCTGCCCTACGAGGAAAGACTGAAGGAGATAGGTCTCCTTCTCTTCTCCCTGGAGAAGAGAAGGCTCAGAGTGAATCTCATTGCAGTATTCCAGTACTTAAAGTGCAGCTACAAAGAGGAAGGAGGCTCTCTCTTCACAAGCAGTCACATGGAGAAGACAAGGAGCAATGGGTACAAGTTGCACCGGGAGAGGTTTCATCTCAACATAAGAAAGAAATTTTTTATAATAAGAACAATCATTCACTGGAACAATCTCCCCAGGGACGTGGTAGAATCCTCATCACTGGAGGTTTTCAAGATGTGACTGGACAGGGTGCTAGATAACCTCATCTAGGGTCCCTTTCCCATGAAAGGTTGGACCAAGTGATTTTTGAGGTCCCTTCCAACCTGGGCTGTTCTATGACTCTATGATTCTATGAACTGACAGCCTTCAGAAACTAGTACTAGTCACCCCCAGTGTCTGTTGGAATTTTCTGCAATCAAGTCTTGCGTTTTTAATAATGTGTATTATTTTTATACATTTTCATTGGTGTAGAGCATAATTTCTGTTTTATAACAACTGAAAGTTTTTGGTTTTCTTTTCTAGTCTTTGATTATAATATCACCAATTTGAACAAAAGATGGGCTGGCATAAGTCTACTTGTTATTCAAAAGACATTCATGTTTTTAAAAACAGCGTTTAAGTTCTTGAAGACAATCTTGCATGAGACATTAGGGAATAATGCCTATAGATATTAAAGGACCTTAAACATTTCCTTATCCTTATTTAAAGGATTTTCTGAAGCCATTGACTTCAACTGGTAGTGTTTTATACTTGACCAAAAGAAGAAAAGTATTGCTTGCGCACAACCGAGATCTTTCTGCTTGACTAAAGCTTGAATTGACCTATTTTGTCATTAAACGTTACCGTAGATGTTAGAATTTGAAATCCTGTGACCTTTCCTCCAATGTATGGTGTCTATGCAAACAGGCATTTGTATGAATACTTTTCTTTTTCCAGATCTCTCTGAGAAAAAATACTATTTAAACACAGAATGAAAGAAACGCAAAGGAACAAGTGAAAATACTTAAAATGCTTAATATTATACATAAGCTTAAACACCACTCTTTTCTTGATTTTGAGAAGTTCAATGTTAATAAGCAGGAAGGGGCAAGTGTCCTTATAATGTTGAATTCCAAGAATCTAACCGACAGTTTGCTTATTTAATCAATTTTTAGATGAGAAAATGAGGTTAGAGTACACAGAACATTACGTAGTTGGCACAACTTTATGAATTGTTTCTAAATATTGTTTGTGTAATGTTATTGCTTACAAATTGTTCCCAAATAGATCTTCGATCTCTGTCTTATCCAATAATATAATCTCTTGAAATTAAACAATTTAATTTACTATGAAGCATAAGTATGAAATATGACTAATAACTAAACATTGGAGATGAACCTTTTAGGTTTAGGATCATTTCATTTGCTACCTTATAACAGCAAAGAGAAATAAAATCAAGTGGAAAAATAAGTCAAAGTAATTTATTTCTGTATAAGACTGTCTACACCTTGGGCAATTAGTGATTCAGTAGGAGAAGCTGAACATTGAGCAGGGAACCGAGTAATGGAGTGAGACAAAACAGAATGTCTCAAGGAAACTATTAGTTCGGCATATTGGCTTTTAGTGTTTAAAAAAAAAAAAAAGCAATTGCAATTGCTAGTCAATTGCACATAGTTACTAAATCCTACATAGTTACTATGTAGGATTTAAAATATGCTCTGAAGATATTTAATTCTCTCTCAAAGTCTATATTTTCTTTCTTGATTATTAATTCCATAGATCACTTCCTTTATTAATGGTGACTCAGAATAGGAAGCCCCTCAACCACTTGGCCAGCAATATTCATTATTCACTGTGTAGATAAACAGTCCTTGGTCAAAATGGCTGCTATAAGATTCACTTTAAGAATCTTTTCTTACTTTCTCTCTTGGCTTCTTTTAAGTCAATTAACTTTAAATCTATCTATTTCAAGTTGCTTTCATATTGAATAACATGATCACATTCTGAATGGTTATTACGTTCAGTGGCTACAGTATGTGAAGAATGATTCAAACTAAGCATTTAAAACCTTTTCACTAAAGCACAAAAAGTGAGATCTGAAGAGGAAGAATTCCAGGCATTAACTAAAAACTCTAATATTGTGTAAGGAACTGCAGTAAAAGAGGAATGCCTGGGGTTAAAATCACATAAATCCTGATTCCTTCATTGTCTTTTTCTGTAAAGGGAACTGTGCAAGGCCTCTTTCTCTATTAGCTAACTTTTTCTAGGAAAAAAAATGAAAACAAACCCAAATAATTCCTCTTCTTCATTGGAATCTATTAGGGGAATTTTGTTTAAGTAGAATTTTGAAAGTACTTTTAGGGTGAATGAAGATACATTTATTGACAAATAAATTAGATCCCAAAGAGGAAAAAAAAATCATATCATATCATATCACATCATATCATATCCTATCTAGTACTTAGTCACATAACATTCACCTTTTGCTAGGAGTTTTGTAAATTTTGTAACCTTTTGTAAGGTTATGGATTACCTAATGAGATTTAGATACAGTCTAGCAGATTTGAAGATCTGAGGGTCTGAAACTCCTAAGGTATTATGGTTATTTGATTTAACCTTCTGCATTATAAATCACACAGAACCTTATCCTGTAATTGCTACATGAAAAGTTCCTCATAAACAGTGAAAATATGTGTGTAACTGAGAATATAACACCATAACAATAATATTTACACTCTTAAATAAAGGTATAATTTTACTAATCTTTCTTCATTTCATGAAAGAATTGAAACAGCTCCTTTTCATTCTCTTTGCTGTTGAAAATGATGAGCAAGTTTCCACCTTAATTTGTGTTTTGTAGACAATTTTGAAATTAAAGAAATGGTCTAAATTCATGCAGCTGAGACTCAAGGAGACTTTAAAGAATTAAACAGAATATTATTTTTTTGCCATAACTTTCAAATGCAATTTGAAAAGAGATTATGTGTTGCTGATGAATGAGGCAATGGGCAGATTCATTGGGTGTTAGCAAATAATATAATTACTGCTTGTGCAAACTTCTTTTTCAGGAAGAATGATGAAATTTTATCTTTTTCCCAGACATTTATAGATTCCATCAATATATTCTGTTTTTTATTAGTAAGATATGGGAAAAAATAACACCACATAGGAAAGGAGATGATCACCTCATATTATTCACGAGGTCAACTAGTTTCCGAAGACTTGGTCACAATTTAATCTAATGGTCTCAAACGAATTCTTTTTTTCTTTTTCTTTCTTTTTTTTTTTTAACCACTAAAACACTAGTCTCTTGGAGTGTACGTTACAGACTGCAGCTGACAATCTTGTAGGGAATAATTTCCAATTCATATTTCCTGCTGTGAAGACATTTATCTCAACATATCTATGTACTCAATTACAACAGGATGATCATTTAAAATCATTTGAACAATACCTGCTCAAAAAGTCTGGACTCAAACCTAAAAAGAATTTGTTATGACACTGGCCTTCACAGACCTTGAATTTATGACCAAGTGGAAATATACATTTCACAACTAAATGAAAATTTACAACTAAGTGAAATATGCATTAATAACATATTTCGGCTAACTGTGATATATCACCTCTGTAAATGAGATGGCCTTCAGTGCAGCATACAGCAGAAACCATACCACTGTTATTTCCATAAAATTACATGTTATAGCACTATAGATATGTGCAATGTTTAATTTAAGATATTAGCAAGCTATAGTATATCACCTGAAGATTTTAGATATAGATTACACTGCACAGTTAAAATTACTGACTGTAAAAAACACACAACACACATTATTGACTTAAAATTTATAACAGCAAAATGATAAGCAAAACAAAACAGACTGAAAAAGGCCTACAAACCTTTCAATAATCAATATAAAACTCAATAGAAGTCATTACTGCAATTCTTTCTTATATCATAGTCACATATTATTTATGAAATTTCCACTAGAAACAGAAGAATGTTAGCCAGTTAGTTAGACATCTATTTTCTTAAATTTTTGCTCAGTTTTTGACAATATTCTGGGAAGTACTTGAGGGGTGTTTTTTTAGGGCAGTAAATCTAATAAATTACTTTAAAAAAAAATTTCCAGACATATTAAAAAAGAAAAATAACACTGTTCCAATCCAGCTTTTTGTATATCTTAATCTACAGATGTTGCAGCCTATTCTTTCTGTATTATTTATTTAACTTTCCCTTAAACATCAAGCCTTATTGACTTGGACTAGAGCAATGACCATTCCATTTATTGTCCCTGCTTGTGTAATAGTTCGATTAACTGACAGCAGCGTGGGGTCTATTTAGATGATAAAGAACCCAAGTTTTGCATTCTGGATTGTAAAATGAAATGCTGTGGTCCTGCAAAATTTAGATACCTATTTATTAAGAGCATAGCTGTACTCCAGATCATAGAATCATAGAATCATAGACTAGTTTGGGTTGGAAGGGACCTCTAAAGGTCATCTAGTCCAACCCCCCTGCCGCGGACAGGGTCACCTTCAATTCGATCAGGTTGCTCAGAGCCCCGTCCAACCTGACCGTGAACACTTAGCATCTTAGTTATCTGTACCTGGACTAACCCAACAGTGCCTTCTCAAAACTCCCTTCCTGAAACCTTTTTCCTGCCTCTCCAGTGAGTCTACTCCATTAAACGGTGACCTTTTTTAGTGCTTTAGACCTCTTTTCAAATATCATTGTGACATTTCAGTGATGTCTCAGACAAGTAAGTCCATAACTAAATTGCTGCTATAATAAACCCTTCCTTAAGAAAATGGAAAAAGTATAACCTGAGCGTACTATGCTGGTTTCTGTAATTTCATTCTGGTTTTGTTAGTCAACAAATTGTGGAGGAATATAACTTCAGAAGGAACTTGTGAACCAACTTACTTTTTCTGTTATGAATAGCAATTTCATATGATCAGTCTGTAAAAATTTATTTTTAAAATAGTTAACATTTTCCTGATCTCCAGAAAATCTTTGTCTATGGCCAGTTAATACCCACCAGTTTCCATCCCACTTTAGTTCTTCACTTAAGTCATTCTTCCCACTTCAGGAAAAGTGAGTCCTTTCCTGCCTTCTATATTTATGGGCAGCAACAGTGTGCTGTGTTCTCTCTAAATATTTCTTAAAACTTGAACTGTGGTTACATCTTGTTACTTTACCATCATTACTTTTTGCATAATCCATGTAGAGCTTTTTACTCTAATTTCATATGTTTGTTGTATTTACAGTACAACTTTTCTTTCTGTGTTCTGATACTTGTTTTGACTAACACCAATCTGTCTGCGCTCCTGTTGCAAAACAATGGTATTGCTTTTGTTTTGTTTTGTCTTACAAATATATTACAAACATTTCAGCTGGATGTTCTTGTCTTTCATCACCTGTCATTAGGTCACACTTCCTTAGTCATTAATGTATTTGCTGTTGTCATTTATGATTCTGATAAGAGTTTACCGAATCTCTAAAATATTTTCAGTAGTATTCCCACTTCTGAAATGTACAGATCACAAAAACAATTTGAGTGCCCTTTTCTTAGTATGGTACATCTCTTACACTCTTGCTGTTGGTGCACTTGTGTATTGCACAATGTATTACTATATTCTCTTTTTTTTTCTTTTCTCACATAAGGAAATGCAGCAGTCTAATAACTGGCAATAATACACTGTAAGAATTAAGTGAAAATTTATACAGTAGTTTAAAGTAGATTTGAGCACCTGAACTTTGGATTTAGGTATTGGAGAAAGTTATGAGGCACTTAGATCTTCATATTCTTATCTAAAAATACATTTTGCATAGATCAATGAGTCTTCCTTTTAAAAATACTAAAATCTGTCAAATTATAATGGATTGGTTAAAAATTTTACAAATATAGTATTACAAATATACAGTTCTGCAGAAGTTAGAATTATTTTGATCAGGAAAGCTTATTGTACTTCAATATTTGTATCTTCAGTTCCAAAAAAGTGACCTCTACATCTTTTCCACCTGGTTACTCATTGCAGTGTCCATACTTGTGTAAGTTGTTGCTGCATTTTTTGGTTTTGGAAGCACAATTATAGTACTTGGTTCAATGAAATGTGTTGTTTTCAAGGCTATTCTCTAGAGTTAATATATTGATTTGTGGGGCATTGGAATATTTATCAACTTGTAAGTGTTTTCACTTCTGAAATAAAAATTGTCAAAAGGACTTAAGCCTGAATAACATGATCCAATAATGTCATATGGAATCTTACAACAAAATCAATATTTTCTCCTGTGATTCTGGCTGGAAAATTACAATGGGTTTTTCCTTGATAGATTTTATTTTTTCCCAAAACACCTTTAAAAATATGTGTAAATTCTAGGGGCTTCCTGTACCAGTATGTATGAAAGCTGTACTCCTGCGCTAGTTGTGATCATCAGATCAAATGGATTCAACTTGCTGAATCACAGAATCAGTCACAGGATGGCTGAGTCTGGAAGGGACCTCTGGAGGTCATCTGATCCAGCCCCCCTCCTCAAACAGGGCCACCTTGAGCTGGTTACCCAGGACCATGTCCGGATGGCTTTTCATTATCTCCAAGGAAGGAGACTCCATAACCTCTGAGCAACCTGTGCCACTGCTCGGTCACAGTAAAAAAGTGTTTGCTGATGTTCAGAGGGAACCTCCTGTGTTTTAGTTTGTGCCCACTGCCTCTGTTTCTGTCACTGGGCAGCACTGAAAAGAGCCTGGCTCCATCTTATTTGCAACTAAGTATCTTCAGGTATGTATATACCTTGATGAGGTCCCCTCTGAGCCTTCTCTGAACAGTCACAACTCTCTCAGCCTCTCCTCATACGAGGGTTGCTCCAGGAACAAATACTGTTGACTAGTTCTTCCTAAAAGGGGCCTCTCTAGGGAGCAGAAAGCTAGGGAGGCACTGTCTGGATGGAAATGGGCTGTAGATCTAATCATAAAATCCTCTCACCCATAACCAGAAGTTTTAACAGCGTCTTGGTTATGAGAGCAGATGTAGTGAAAAAAGAGGGATTTTGCAGGATGAAGCAGTAAAACCTGTCCACGAGACAGAATCCTATGGCTCTATTTTGAGGAGCACCTTCCATTGCAGGAATTGGCTATGTGAATTGCATTGCCCTCTTTCCACTTTTTCTTTTCTTTTTATTCTTTCCTACCTATTTTCCTTAACTTCAGTAGTGGTATTACCTAATAGTTGAGAGTTTAAATTGATAATTTGATATTATGTTAATTTTTTTTTTTCATAAAGGCACTACAATTACATGATCCAGTTACAATTTTACATTTTTCATTTTTATTTTTTTGCTTTATGCAAGTACTGAAAAATATATGTTAACTAAAAATATTAGAAAATTAGGTATTTAAAGAAAGTCATTCCCAGACCTCAGAGAATTTTTAATTATGCAAATGGTTCATTGCAATGCACAAGCTGAGAAAGTGCAAGAGCATTAATTTTTAGTGCTGTTAGTTATTAATATGAATGGGATAAATTTATTGAAGATCTGGATTTTTTTTTTTACTTTGAAGACTTGATTCCATAGGAGGCCCAGCAGCTTAATGCACAGTGTTACGGTCTTGCTTCAGGTATTTATAGGAGACTTTTCTTAGGAGTAATCTCCACATAATCCCCAGTACCTTCATTATGAAAAACGTGGAGCATACAAAATGATTGTTTCCCTTCTTTGTTCATTCCTGAACTGTCCAATATGTCCCAGCATATACAATTCAATCAGGAGAAGAGCAACCCATACAAAATATCTGTAAATGTAAAACTACAATCACAAACTGCTAATGAGGAAACTGCATTCAGCATGCTGGAGCTGTCACTCAGTGGTCAAATTCCACTCGCTGCACACAGACAAAAGGTCTATTTTCCATTCTTCAGGTATTCAAACTTCTTCCGACTTTAGCAGAAGCTTTGCATGTGTAAAGAATGCAAGATGAGCAGCAGGAAGCCAAAATTAAATTACAGTGCAATCTCTCTACTACTGCTCTTGCGGCATTGCTGAGAAATATCACCATACTGCCTTAGAATGGAGAATGGACCATAACAGCAGATGGAAATAATGTAAATGGATGAATGTACGTGAAGAGCTGAGATTAGAAGTCATCCTGATTATCATTTTTAAAAAAGAACAATTGACTCCTGTGACATTATGAAATGTCATATAAGCAGCTGTGCAGAGAGTTGTGTAGGAAAAAGGTTACACATGAGATACTGCTTGGTTCATATAAACTTCTTCCCCAGCAGCACTGAAATCAGCTAAAAATGCTTATGTATTTTTAATGAAAAAGAGGAAAGCTTGCACCCTGCATAGACAGACAGGTTCATATAAATGCATACATTTATATAAATTCCTAATAAAATCCCAGTGACCAATGTAGGTTCACAGAAAACTTCTTGTATTCCTGTGCATCTGATTTAATGACCTCATTTGTAAATGTCCTTTTGTATAATAAGCAGTTGCCTATTTTTACTAGATTTCACTTCAGGCTTTCTAAGCATAGTATATAATTCAAAACTCAGTGAATAATTATTAAACAAAATGCTTTTAACTGAAGTCACAAGCTGGGGTCAGCAAAGCCTATTGTACAGCAGCCTTGCAATAATAAATTATTAAAAGAAATTTAGTCAGAGGTACTAATGAGGTCATTAATGGGGAAGGATCAATGTTGTAACATCTTCTGAACTACTAGGTCACATCTAGTCAAATGAACATTTTTTCCTGGTCAGGAAAACTAAACACTCTAACTTTAGCATGATTCCTTTCTTATTTAAAAAAGTCAAATTAATTGTATGCATGTATTTTACCTCTTGTGACGAAACCAAACATATGAATTCATTTCATTTCCTTCATCATAAACTCCCTTGGCAAATGGGGAAAAAAAATAATCTTCATTTCTAATTTACATAGACAGATTTTTTTTTTTTTTAAATAACCAAATAAGAAAATATCCTTATTTTTTTTATTCTCTCGGGAGAAATTCAGAGACTTTCACTGTAGAAGCTAGCTGTTGTAGATGCAGACCACACCAGCTATAACCTTGCTATTGTCTGCAATATCCATCATAGGAGTCCTCTCCCTGGACATTAGGAAGCATTTCTTTACTGAGAGGGTGGTCAAACACTGAAAGAGGCTTCCTAGAGAGGTGGTCAATGCCCCAAGCCTGTCACTGTTTAAGAGGCACTTGGACAATGCCCTTAACAACATGTTTTAACTTTTGGTCAGCCCTGAAGTGGTCAGGCAGTTGGACTAGATGATCATCGTAAGTCCCTTCCAACACATAATATTCTATTCTATTCTATTCTATTCTATTCTATTCTATTCTATTCTATTCTATTCTATTTTCCAACGTATCCAAATCTAACAGAACAGAACAGACTTCCTTTTGGGCTTACACCTTATATGTCCATCTGTAAATGTGCAAATGAATCAAAAATACTGTAAAACTTAAGCTTATGAGTAGCCAGATAATGTGAAATAATGTGAAATAATTTGATACAAATGAGTTGAAATTATATGTAACTGTATGTTATATATATATATCATACATATACATAAATATCTACATCTAGTAAGTATATATTTTATATAATGTATTTGTAATGATTAACCTACCTCATTTAAATATTTGTTTTTATTTGTCTTGGAACTGGCTTGCTTCAGATACTGGACAGAAAACTCCTATTTATCTTTGAGTATTGCATATGTAATGGTACTAGTTACCACTTTCAGCTTTGTAGGTTAAAATAATCAGTTACCAAAATAAACTAAAAGGGTCTCTAGACTTGTGGGAACTAGAATATTATAGGCAGGGAATACTTTCCTTTGAAACTATTTAATTCTCATGGAAAACATTAAATTTTAATTAAAAAAGTAGCGGAACACTGCTGTGGTTCTCCTCTCCACTAGAGTATAGGACACATGCAGGCTGGGTTTTGCAGCAATATATTTGGGACATGCAAACCCTCCTCTGGAGGGGAGAACAGAGAAGAGCTGAAAAATGTGGGAGCCACTGACAAACACACACTTGACCATCACAAAATTTTATGAAACTACTCTAAAACAAACCTATATTCAACTTCTAGTGTCAAGTAAACTCTGATTTGTTTTTGTGTGTTTCCCACCTTAATTTCTGAAATCATGCAAAAGAAAAATACTATGTAATCTTCCAAGTGTAAATGCAATCATTAAATATACTTAACCATCTGGAGTATCTTATTTTTGCCTTCTCATGGATGTGTTTCTTATATTCTACAGGCAATATCAGTGTAGGAAACACTGAAACTTGTGGAGGTGTAGTTTACCTTTTATTACTGCACTCATAATCCGGTTTGGTTTTCATCAACATTACTTGCTACTCAGACTTTCTTTTTGTGTTCATTTGCTGCCCAATTTGAATGTTATGTGAGGTGCACAATTATGTCAGTTTTAGTCTGAATTATCAATACAGCTCTCTCAAACCCTTGTTAACACTTACCAACACAAATAACTCTCATCATATCCACAGTTAAATAAGGATGAGTTCAAAAGTATTTCCCAGCATCCCAATTCATTCACCTCTGACATTGGAAGGCTTTTTTTTGTGTACAATTATTTACTGTCTTATTTCATGCTTTTATAGCATGTGATGAACAAATGTTCCCTGAGGTGCCAGGAAGAGTGCTTGATGCACAGACTGTTTGTGTTTTCAAAATCATGGCATGTAAATAATGATATTATCAGATCCTTAAAAGTATTTGCTTGTCTAAACAAATCTCTCTGTTCCTTCATGTGTGCCAGCAGAACATTTTAATACTTTTCTGTCAGCTCAATGTCAAAGATTAGCATCTGACATGCCATGTCAGGTTCTTCTACCTTTCCTACTACATTTGAGCCAATGAGACTTCATTTCTAATTCTTAATAGAATTTATGTATTTTACAAAAAACCCACACAAATTTGCAACAAAATTTGTGGAATCAACCTCTAAGTTGCAGGTGACTATGATAGATGTACTGCCTTGAAAAGAACCACTTCTTGTCAGTTATTGAGCTAGAATATACAGATAGAAAATTTCTACTCCTCCACTGAGCACATACAATTGAATGGAAAACCTTCTTTCAAACCTTTTCCTATAAGCATAGCATTTTGTACTTTCAAACCCACTTCAGCAGTTAGAAGATATTTTGTAAGCTAAATGAAACCTCAATAATCTAGCAAAGGTTTTGTTGTTTGTTTTTTTTTTTTTCTTTTTTCATAAGACACAGACATAAACTTTTAATGAAAGGATGCAGATAAATTCTAATAAGAGAATACTAGGGAATTATAAAGTCACCCACCATGTGACTGAAAGACAATAATTTTCTCTATAAAATGAAGATTTAAAAGGTAATTAGTTAAAATTACCTACATACTTCACATTTTAGTTTTTGCATATTAATAACAATTAAATTCATTGCAAATAGAGGTAAAAAGTAAGGGGCTTTGGCTATATCATCTATGACAAAGCTCAAAATTCAAGGATGTACAGAGAGATGGAAGTTTAATTTTAGGCATTTTTTCTTTAAAATTTGATTTATTTTCATGGCAAATTCAAAGGATTACTTTGGTTTCCTCCAATTTCAGGATGGAGAATCAGTGTTTTCCCTATTCTACCTACAGACAAACATGTTGTTTCTCTGTAGAATTGACTTTGGCTCTGAAGAAATGGCAAGAACCCCAAAGGCTAGTTCAGTAATACCACCGTACCCCAAAGTTGCATGTTTCCTGAATGAGTACTTTGGATTACATCCCTCACAACACAACTGGTTCAGTATAATACTTGCTCAGTATAATACTTTCTAAAGCTTAGCATAATTAATTCCAAAACCATAAGTAGCTGCACAATAATTTTAAGAATAGGAAGTTGATCTTTATAGAGTAAAACAGATTTTCCCCTGAAATAATTATGACATTAATTCAACCAAAATGCAATTAAGAAGCTATTATTTAAGATTAGTATACTAATAATATATTCAAAGTATCCAGTACAATTCCTGTTCAGTTGTACATTTTCTTCTATATAGAAAGTTAACTATATTCTTCCTTCCTCCCTCTGCCCTTTTTTTTCTTGTTGGGGAAGAAAGAGGTAAGTTGTTATTTGGAAAAAAAACATGAGCATTGGATATAAAGGTCTCAGTTTTCTGAAATGCAAAAGAGAACCATAAAAAATATTCTATCTGTGTTATTGCTGCCTTTTCTGATGATCTAGACCTGTGTGAGTGGTAAATTATTTTCTTTAGGTTTTTGATTTTCAGTCTTATTCAAATTAGTTATTCAAAATGAAAATTCTTTGTACAGAGGTTTTTTACTATGAGCTGTATTCATCCAAGATTAATGAATTTTCTACTTTTGAGTAAATATAAATAAGAATATCAGCTGGGTCTTCATTTTTGTATATTTTTTTAATGTTAGTGTTACCAATATCTTTTACATATGTTTACACCATTTTAGTGGGCATGGTGATGTTGGTTAGTGGGCATGGTGGTGTTGGGTTGACGGTTGGACTCGATGATCTTAGAGGTCTCTTCCAACCTTAATGATTCTATGATTCTATGATTCTATGATTGTGTGAATAGTGAGAAAGCTGGCATACTATATTACTTCATTTGCCTTTTGGCAAAGTCAAATTCAGTTTTGAATTTGAAAGTAACATCAAATTCAAAAGGAACACCTATTATTAACTGAAAAAAAGGTTTTCTCATCATTTACAAGCTATCCCAGATGTACAAAGTAAAAAGTAAGGACCTTGTGTCTTCATGGAAATAAGTACATATAATTTCGGTATGAGTGCATATGCATATGTATGCCTCTGTGTCTGTGTATCTCTATAGATATGGAGGTAAACCTGTATCTAGGCATAAAGCCATATGTGTACATTTTCCCTAGAGCAGATACATTGTTCTCAGTTTAACTGACCTAATTTTCTTCTTTCAGTAGAGACGAGATTCTTTACAATTAGCACTAAGGAGAAGGTTATTCAGAGTGTGAACTGATAAAGTAGGTATCTAACTTGTTCTTTAAGTTCATGAAAAAATTGGTAGGGTAAATTATTTCTGTGCTGAACTCCATTTGCGTTGAATTCCAGCATTACTATGAACTGATAAAGCAGGCATTTAACTTGTTCTTTAAGTCATGAAAAAATTGGTACATAAATTATTTCTGTACTGAACTCCATTTGGGTTGAATTCCAGCATTACTTTCAATATTTTTTTTATGAGCCCAGAATATGTGTCCTACTTTCTACTGTTTACATAGAGTATTACTATTTCCAGCAAAAATGGGACAATGCTTGTACACAGGACCAATTTTACTCTGACAAGAATTGGCACAAATCCATCAGCCTTTAATATTTGCGATTCCCATCTCAGTGTAGTCAAGTGTTGTCAAATAGCAGATGGGGGAAATTAATTATTAAACTGAGCAATAAATAAAAACTGTAATTTTTTATTAGTAATCAAATTAACAGAATGGATTAATCCTACCATATGACCATTTGTATACCTGAGGGGGAAGAACAATTTTCAATTAATATCACATTCCCTTGACATAACAATTTGGAAGAAGAAAGGAAGGAGGGTTCTTCTAATTAATCAAATACAGCAAAATAGAATTATAAAAAAAACAGATTACTTTTCTGTTAATTTCTGCCTTGCTCTCCACAACAGAGAGTCTCCTTTCACACACGCTTCTGCTCATATTCCATTCTGAGGAGATCTAGTCAATAAAACCCCTTTTGTTTCTTGCAAGTGGCAAAAAATCTGTTATCAGCTATGACCAAGCAGCTTAATATTCTTCTAAAACAGAAAGCATTTTTTACTTTCTTCAACACATATCTTTGGCTCTGATGTAGAAGAAACTCAGCTGCAGAGGAAAGTCAAAGGTGCAAAAAGAAAACGAGACACTTGAACCCAGACATACTTCAATCCCCACTGTGAACACTATATCTATAATGTTAAGAATGCTGTCCTGCCACATTTATTCGTTTTGATCTGTCTGCAACCATATTTAATTTAATCATTTAAATATTGACATATGTGATAATATTGGCTAACTAATATACAAGGATATACTTTTTGCTTTCCGGTTGTGAGTCACAATGCAGAAGCATAAAGGTAATAGCACCATATAAAACATCTGCTTTTTCCAGTCAAACAAAACACAATTTTAGAAAGAAAACACTAGCTCTGTAAGTCATGATATTACCACTAGAGCAGAACAGACTCCCCTCCTCCCCTGTTAGGTTGACATTGGATTAAATGGAAGCATGAATTAATTTCTCTAAAAAGCAAGACACCTTTGTTTCCTGTTTGATAGGAAGAATATAAAATATAAGTAAAAATACAAAAATAGTGAAAGTTATAATGATATTTACCAATGATCTTTCAACTTTATTTAGATATATATATCCTAAATTTATACATGTATGCATACAAAGTTTTGAAAGTATAACTTTGAAGGTAAAAAGTGATGTTTCCATAAAGAAACATCAAGGATCTTCTACCCATTTGTCCAGTCTGCTATGATATGATTATTCATTTAGTAAAAATAGTCTTATAAGAACAGAGAGTGGGGGAAAGGAACGTTAAAAAAAAAAGTAAATCCCTTCTCTTTCCTGGATAAATTTCAAAGGTTTTTTTGGGTTTTTTGTTTGTTTTGTTTGGTGTTTTGGGGTTTGGGGTTTTTTTTCACTGAGATTAAATACAGATTTTCACCATTTAAATACCTTTTTACTTTGTAAAATGAAACATTTTCCTCACAGCATGGACCAGAGGAAAAGATCAAATGTTAAATTCTTCCTGCTGTGAAACATTCTTGAAGGCTGAATTTCAACCTTGTGATCAGCTTCATGCAGGCACATAAGAGAAGGATTGAAAAGAGAGGTGTTTGAGTGGCAGTGTCTGAAACAAACACTTGAAAAAATGTGTGCTGGAAAAATTAATTATTTTCATTTTTGTGCTCTAAGTATGCTTGCCTTTTTATTGAGTTTTAGTGTAAACACAAACAATAACTGTCTTACAAGCGCTTTAGAAGCTTGACTAGCCATAGGTAAGGTTTAATTTTACTGTATTTGAGGGGCAGAAAGAGTAAAATAGTTTTCAAAACAAGGCCTCTCAGGAAAATATCTTTTTATTAGAGCAGTTGACGGTGGAAGTAGAATTTACCAAAAAGCATTCTTTAAATTACTTTCAGCAGTTATTTGTACTGCAGTGTTTACTACAGTACTTAGTGACTGCAATTGATTGAGACAATTATGTTGATAAAATAATTATAGTGAAGACCCCAATCACAAGTGTCTTGTGCAGAGTACTCACTCTCATTTTCAGCATAGGCTGAAAAACAACTCCATCACAGTTTAGCACTTCTTTATAAAGGCCTGTAAGATCACACTGAGAAAATGCCTAAAGATTGCTAGTGAGACAAGATTTTAAGATAATATTTTTTAATAATGAATAACTGATCTCAAAAAAATTCTGTCTTTAAATGTATGTTTGTGAAATAAATTATGCACAAAAAGCCTTCATAAGCATAAAAAATGGTAAACAGACATAAATTTAAAGATCTGATTGTACACGTTTAAAGGCACTTGTCTTCTATTTTCATTCACATTTCCTAGCTATAAGCCTAAAAAGAATCAGAAGAGCAGTAACTTAATTTTACCTGCAGAAATTTGACAAGAAACATGAATTGAGTGCATTAGGGTTTTTTATTTTCTGGGGTTTTTTGGCCTTCCTTAGTCTGAATAAGATCTAAAAAAAATAGACTGTAACATTTCAGTCCTGGGGAGAAGTAAATAGAGTCTTTGATCTTAATGGTAACTTTTTGCTTTATTTAATGAAAGCAACAACAAAAAGGAAGATGCTGGAAATTTTTGATGTCTTTCTAACAGCCTTGCTTTTCATTGCTGGATATAGAAAATGTCATGATCTATCTGAAATGATCAGCAGCTGAATACCAGAGGCTGACTCTCTGAATTACTCATAGATCTTCTGTTTTTTCAATGGGGATATAATAAATAAAAATATATAGTGTGTCTGCATATAACTGGAAGTCATGCAGACCACTACAAAGAGAGAGGCCATCTGATTTCTTATCTCTTTCAGAGAAATATCACTACCGCAATGTGCTTTTAATGGATCTCAGATTCTGGCATCAGTGTTACACAATCTTTTTAAAACTGCATTGCCATCAAGTAGTCCGTAATCAACTGCTGTTGAAGACAGTGAGAGCTGTAGGGCTTATGAGGGGATGGAGGAAGAACAGATGGACCAAGACTGGAGGCAGCCAATAGCCAGTCACATAATGAACAGCTCTCTTGCCAGGCCATGTCCCAGTTTTTCAGCCGTTGGGCTGTAATATTCATTTCTTCTATCCTCATGAGCTACACAACTGTTTTGCCTGATATTTACTATATGCCTCCTGGACAAGCTGCCTCAGTACCTGCAGAAATAAAGCATTCATGAGGAAAAGCTTCTGTTAATGCTGTGTTCCCAACCTAAAGCTGGACTCATGATACAAACTCTTAAATAACGCTTTTCTTATAATTACGCTCATTCCTTCTATACCACAGAGTATAGGACATGGGCAATGGTGACTGGTTCAGTGTCCCTAGTTCCAGACAAGTTGTTAACACTGACTGCAGCTAACACTAGAAACCACATTGCACAAGCGTTGGTGAGCCACTGGCAATGGTGATGTTTGGTACTTAGGTGTGCAGAGTTTTCCACAAGGTCTGATGCCTTGGAAAATCAAGGTGATGCCTTACATAAATTACATTAGGGCAACTCCTACCCAAAAGAGAATTAGAGTGATAGCTATACTCTGAGCTGACAAGAGAATATGAGAAAAGCAGCCATGGGGGCAATACTTTCTTCTGCAATATCAGAAGTAATATCAGTTACTTGGTCCCAGTGGCACATAAAGGTCTCAGCCCGTTACTCTACACTGGTTAATCAACTACCTTAATGCACTGGATCACAACCTCTAATATGAACTGTCAGTCTGCATGTTTCAAAGACATAGTCGCTGACCTCCTATAGATTGTCTCCTTTCATACTAGGACTCTTAACCATGGTTAAGCAAAAAAACCCCTACCTGCCAGGGTGGCTCACTCTATTTAGCCAGTTCTTCCTGAAGAAATGCTCTCTGTCACTTTTTCTATTTATATTTATAATTGTTTCACTGGGTTTAGGAAAATAAGAGGTACAAGGAGGGAAGGGGAGGAGAAAGTGAGCCTTGTGGAAGGAGAGGGTAAATAGAAGTCTTAAAAGCGAGTAAAAATCAAAGACGAAGCTTCATGATAAGAAATGACATGTCAGAATATGCCCTTGCTTAGAATATAGGTCTAAGTTCAGAGTAAATTAAAACACTAAATTTAAGCTCTGATATTATCTACTTTGACTAAAGTCAAAGAAATTGTTCAAAAAGTTTAATTTATTCTCTACCATTTACAGAGGTGTAGCTTTCAATTTATTCTCAGGTTCCATTGGTGTAACTGTACAGAAATTGCTGCTGACATAGTTACCTCTTCATTGGTGTAATACTCAGTTTAGTACCTGAACAACAATTTTTTTGTAAGTGGAAAGGAAAATGTTATTCAAAGTGGCAATGTTTCCTGCACAAAGTGATACTATTTACAAAAAAAACCACAAAAGCTTTCTAATCCTTCGCAACTTGTTTGTATATGTTCATAGGTAAAAATGTCTAAGTCTTTAAAAACAACAGGGAAAGTATGTTATTTTGCATGCTGTTGGAGCTGTATTATTTCAGTAGTTACAGATTTAATTTATTGACAATCATTTTGCAACCAGTCAACTGAAACTGCAATTTGTACAGACTGCCATTCTGTGTCAACTTGAAATATATTAGAAAGACATGTGAGGTTAGTACTAATGTAAACAAAAGATGCATAGTAGTCAAAACAGTATAGGTAGAATGGAAGCCTTGTATATTAATTTGCCCCAGCTTCTCACAGCAAATTATCTTCTGTCGTATTTACTCAGTGAATACAGTTGGTAGATAGATGCATGCTAATATTCACAGCTTTATAAGAAAATAGAAAAAAAAATAGTTGCAAAGTAACGCTTTTTAAAAATCTCAGACTTGAACAACTTATGGTAGTTATAGGCCACCTTGTTAAAGTTCGCTTTCATGAATGATGCAGCAGTAGTGATAAGCTGTTTCACTTTTGGATGAAACTATCCCAGTAAACTTGAAGAGTGCTGTTTCTCAACTATTCCAGCAAAATGAGCGATTGGTGTTGATTTCATAGTAACATTCAAAGTATTAGAGCTTTGTCTTGTGTAAACAAACTGCTTGGGGAGTATGCACTTGTAAAATGTAAATGTAAAATTAATCTTCACCTGTTCTCAAAGGAAAGTTTCACATTAAACCAGTAGTTTCTTTTGCACCTTTGCCTGTTCAGGATAAATCAGGTATAGCCTGATTTATAGAATATTCTTTTCCTCCAACAGTGTGTAGCAGATTAATTCTACTCAGACTTAAATCAAGCCCTGTATAAGTGCCTATCAGAATAATGACAAGAGGTCTTATGAAAATCAGACTAATAGAGTATAAAAGCTATTGATTTTCTATTTCAATTGCAAAGACAGAGCTAAATATTTTTAATCCATACATTTTTTAGTTACAAAACTGTTTAGACAACTCTTCAAGAATATCACTGGAGTAATAAATCCGTACAACCTGAGAGAAAGATTCCTTTTTTTAATCATACTGTTCATGTTCAGTTGTCCATGGGCTGCATAATAGTTGCAAAATGCCTAACTGCAGACCAGGTTGATATATCTCCACAGTATAAACTGTATTGTACTCTGTGACCTTACAGACTCAGGCTGTACTTGATTACAGTAGACCATTGGTGACATGTTCTTTTTGTGGTTTATGTACCTATTCTCATTTTATGTTTTTATAGATTAATTTATATATTGTTTTATCCATGATTTGCTTAATCCTTGTTATCCTCACTTCCCTCATTACTCTAGGTAACTTAGAATCGATTAGTAGAGTGGTGTTACCAACAGTTATCTCAATGATGTGTTACATTTCTTCTTTGGCATTTTCCTTCAGCCTTCACTTTCAATTATGCATTCATAAAATTAGAGAAATTATATCACAGCATGCGCTCTATATAGATGCCAAAATGAACCGTCAAGAAATCAGTCAACTGTTACTTGCAAAAACATCCATTCGTTAGCAACTAATGCTTGAATTCCTTGCTTGAATCAGTTTGCAAATAGGAGCCCAATGAGGGATGTTCACTTTTGAATGAAAGCCACTCTAGAAAATGAAGTTTAAGCCAAGGCAGCTGCATTAAATACGAGCCACCAGATGGCAGCACGATTGGCAGTTCTTCCTTATGAAAGAAGGGGATATACTTCAGAGAAGAGTACCTGGTTAGTGCAACGCTCTTCTTCATCTTTATGCACTAGTAAAACATATTAGTTACTTGTAGCTCTTTGCCTGGGATTGTTGCTGCATGACAGAGCTCCTGCTCGCAGCAGAAGGAAGTCTTAATGCTCCTGCTTTTTACTCCAAAACATACAAAGTGTGCTTGCTCTTTCCAAAAACACTAATCTCTTGAGATTTTTTTTTTACTGTATTTCTCCTTCTTCCCTGAGGCAGAAGGATCAGAATCCTCTCTATAATATCTTATGCTGAATTTGGCGGTGTCTCTTTCATCATTTAAGAATAATAACAGAATGAGCCAGAATTAATCCCCTGTCATTTTCCCCCAGAATTTAATTTCATAGGAAGAGAGCCCACAGAGCATTCTCTTTATTTTTTTTTAAATGTGTGCTGAATTTTTGTCATCAGTAAGGCAATTTTTGTGTCAGAGCTCAAAGAACCGTCACAGCCTCAACTTGGTTGTCAGTAGTTAAAAAGATGTAAGGAATTATGAAGTGCTAAAGGAACGTCTTCACACCTCTTATCAGCCCTAGCTGTGTGTGTGTCTCTGTGCATTTCCCCAGTGCTCGCCAGCACTTCTAATAAGCTTGCCCTCCTGGCCTTGCCAAATTTTTTTAATAGAAATCAAGGATCGCAATCCATCTGTTTAGCCTTATACACTAGTTCTGCGAACAGCCTTCAGAAATTATCTGGATTCTGTTTCTTCACAGGCTGTGGACAGACAATAACAATCCATTGACTAGTCCTGCTTTAATGACTTGCTGCTCATAACTGTAGCCATGCTAAGTGGCTACGTGGCTTTCACTAACCTGTTGCCTTTGCAAAACACAAATGTTAGTTCAAACTACAACATGTATTTGCTATAGTCCAGAGAAGTAAATTTACTTCTCTGGAAGTAAAGGTAATGAGAGATACTCTGATGTTTTAGTACGCTCATTTCAATTATTTGATCTGCACTGATGAAAACCACTTTTTTTTCCATTAGACATATTTAAATACCTTCATTTTCTCTCTTATTTGTTTACCTAGTCTTTAGTAGAAGTCTTATCTGGTATTTAAAAGAAGACTGTCATTGTCACTGAACAGAAGGTGGAAAGCTAGATTTTTTCCTCTTTTCTCTTTGACAATGTGATCCTTTGGTATTGTGATTTCTTGTGATAGCTTCTCTTCCTCCACATAAAACAAACAAACAAACAAACAAACCGCTAAATAATGTAACTGCATTTGTAATGGTCTCCAGTGAAATCTTAAGCTAAGCTGCTCAAATAATTCATACACTGGACAAACTGTGAAAAGTACCCGTATCTCTGAAGAGCCTGTGTGCTTTTTCAGAAGTGACACACTCAGGGATTTGTATTCCAGTTCTCAGCACTTAGCTCCCTTTGGCTCTTCAATTATTTCTTTTTACTTGCATGACACAGCCTGTGGTGATTGATTTGAACACAACCAATTGTCCCAAGACCCAGTGAATGATATAAGCCTCTGTCAGATTAGAGAGAGAGAGACATCTACCAAAATGCGTGCTCTCACACAAAAGTGGAAAATGCCTGGTCAATGGCACATTCTGACTCAGTTCAGTTGGAAGTAAGTATATTAAACACTATAACAGTAAAAGCTTACTACCTTCGGTACCACTGTGTAACAGGTTTAGTAAAAAGACCTTATCTTTCTGCCTCTGACCTCTACAGTGAGCTTTTGGCCCCGTGCAAAACAATTTCTGTTGTACCACTTGCCCTGGCATTTAAAAATTCTTGAGTATCGAAAAGTGTTACTTGGGCTGCAATTAGAAAAAAATGCTAAGCTTGGTTTGTTAGAAACAAGGGTAGAAATTTTGGACAAAAGAAAAAGAAGGGGAAAGGACTGAAGTTGCATGCTGACTCTCAGCTCAGGACAGGGAAGACTAAGTGGTGAGCAAAGGTAATCGTGACCCCAAGGCAACATAACACTGGGGCAGATCAGGGCAGGTCTCTTCGTCCATTAAGTAAAAAGACCTAGCTGAACTTTGGGACATCTGTTTCAGTCATCTTGTGCTAGAAGTTGGTGGAATACTGTCTCCTAAGTGAGAGCATTTAATTCATAACTCAAATAGTCTCCCTCTGCAAAATATGAGGTGTTTATATTAATATATATATGAAAAGACATTTACTGACAGCTTTCCATCCCCCCCCCCCCCCCCCCCCCCCCCCCCCCCCTCCCCCACCCCCCCCCCCCCCCCCCCCCCAATAGTGCTACTCACGTTATTAAATCCTGCAGTGGAGGAACTGTCCACTTATTTTTTATGTCTTTTTTTTGCATTTAATAAGGATGGCTGCTAGATGTCATGTTTTCTTATTTGATATGATGACACTTACTGATAGGTTTCAACTGAAGTGTGTATCTTACTAAGTAGAAGGACCCAGTTACAACACACTATTTGCCTGTCAGGGTTCAATGTTGCCATTTAAATAAAGCTGACCTATGTGTTAACGGAGCTATAACCTCTGTTTTAGAGTAAACTGTGGCTCAATCAAAAATAGAGATGGAAAAAGAGAATATATTATGCAGCACAAAAGGTGAAATATTACTGTGGAAGGTAATACCTTAGCAAAATGTTTAGAGCTTGGCAGCACATCAAAGTACTTGCTGGAATCATGGTTTCAAATTGAGTTGGAGTTTTTCAGGACAGTGTGAGTACCTATGTATAGGTGCCTTAAGTCAGATTAAATATCCATCTTTCCCAGAATCCTGTCTCTGAATGGGGTCAGCATTGCTTAGGGAAAACCTCCTTTTAACAGCAGAGCAATGAAAAATTCTCGTAATTTGCAGCTTAGGGACTGCTTCAGCCAGAGGATCTGTGCTTAATAACACTTTCTAGGGGTATTTTTTCCATGTATTCATCTAATCTTTTACGAACTTATTTATGCTTTTGGATTGTAAACATCTTCGCAAGGACTTCAGCTGTTGACCGCTTGAAAAACTCTCTTTTATGTGTTTCCAACATGCTATCTGATCATTTTATTTGGTGTGTTCTTGTATGATTTGAAAAAGATGATCATTCTCTCTTTGCTTTCATCCCACCACTTAAAACTTCCATAATGCATTCTCCTGGTCATTTCTCTTCTGAGATGAAATGTCATAGTCTATTCAATGTCTCCTAGTACAGGTGCCACCTCACTCCCTCGATCAGCTTTTATAACCCTCTATACACCTTTTCACCTTTTGAGGTGGAGGGACAAAACACAAACATTCAAGACTGGATATAATCTAAGTGTATACAACAGTGTAATGGCATTTTCCTTTTTCTTCACATATGAAGCAATTCTTACCATTCACATTCTTTTGACTCAAGCTGATTATTGAGCCAACTTTTTTTCATCAAGCTAGTGACAAGACTTGTGAGATGTTCTCAAAGTAACACTAGCTTATTTATAGCTCATCATTTTCAGTGTATGCATCTAGTATATACAAGTTTTTTCTAATCTATGTAGTTTCCTTTAAAAATTTGCCTTTTACTGCTCTGTCACTCAGGCAGTCTGCTGGAAATTCCAGAAATATTTAGAAATGTCTCAGTCCTCCAGATTTTCCAAGCTTTATTCATCACTGTTAGTGAGTCTTCCAGTGTTGTAAAAGATACACTGTTAACGAAACCTGTTATAACTACAGCATGAAGCAAATGGTTCTTAAAATTAAAGTGAAGCATGATGCAACTGTATTAGCAAATGCAGTATCCCTCAGTAGGGCAGAGATACAGAATTCCCCTTAAAAGGATTGTTTGCCACACAGGGGAATTAATCCTATTTAATTTTAGCCATCATTTTATATGGTTGTGCTTGCATTCAAATCTATATCAAAACATGTCCTTCACAGGCAAAATTTTTGCTAGGTTTTGAGTACAAAGTTATGAATTTCAGACATAATGAATCATAAACATTAAATTTCTAAGAAAATTTCAATTAACTTATCAGAAGCCGTCACCCCACAGTGTTCCAAATTTTCTGCCTTCTTCATTTTAATGTAGACTCCATTTTTGTGGCTTTTCCTTATGTCTCTGACAGGAAACAGAAGTCAAAATTTTTGGTTTCTTGGAAAGTTTTGCTTCATGATGAAGCAAAACCCTCAAATTTCCTCTTGCTATGTTTTCAAGGATTAACTAAATGATTAATTTTATAAGAGGGTATTTTGAACTGCAGGACTGCACTAACATTTTAGTTGCAAATGTTTAAGTAAACTGAATGTGTGCTTGGATATATCTAAGAATATAACCAAGGTAAGATTTGTATTAAGAAATAGTTTCTTTAGTTGAGCAATTTATATGATTGGAAAAATAGACAAATTCTCATGATGAACCACACACTGGTTCGGACAGGCAGAGAAATAATCAAGCGAATCCAAGACCAGGTTAACAGCAATAACCTGTGAACTCTGTTAATCCATTTTACACTTTGAGGTAGAAAATTAGTTAGTGATAGCATGGTATAATGGGATAAAAACAAGCAAAAAGATGACAGGTTCAACAGGGGTGTATACAAGCACTTTACATTTATGAGAGAATGAACTTTTAGCAGAGAGTGAGAAATGGGAAAACTGTTGTGGTCTTTTGATATCTCCAGTCTCAGCATCACCTACATTATGTCCACAGTTTTTAACATTTAATAGAACTTTATTTACTCTTTGTCTTGTCTATTGAAGCTGCTCTGCAGATCTTCCTTAAAGATTCAAATTTTGAAGGCTGAGGTAGATAGCATAGCTGTTATATGAAAAACATTCTTTGATTGCTCCTTGTGTGCTCCTGTCCTTTATAAGTTGAATGTGTGAGTTCAGCTATGAGAGTGGCTGGGGGGATTTGTGTATGACAGGATACCCCCATTAATTTTTATGGATCCTACATAAGCATATTCTTTTCTTTCAGAAAGGTGAATTAACACACAGAGACTGTACCAGTGAAATTGCTGTGTACCACAATAAATTCTTACAGATAATCTGTAGAAGTTAGACCACACAGTTACTAGTGAGAGAAAATCTTCACAAAAATACCTCTCCATCTCTGACATCTCACTCCTGGTTGTCAAGGAGATGCCAACCCCTGTCTCTGTCTTCATTATGCAGAGGCTGAATACTTTCCTTTCCCAAAGTTAAGGTTATTGTCTTCAACTTATACATAGCTTCTTATGTGAACTGTCTGTGCCAGACCTGTTGAAAGTTAGCGTGCCTGAAAGTTGTCCACTTTTACAACCGTATCAGCTTATTTGTTAGACCAGCTTGGCCTTTCTAACTGCAATAATACTATTAAATGTTTGATTTGCCATTTTTTTTCTTATTTTACAATCACAGCATAAAAAGCAACAAAACCTAGCAATTTAAAAGGAAATCCTTAAAAAAAGCTTCAAACAGGTAGTCTTGATAACAAAAGCCTATATATTAAGGATGTTAGAAGTTTAAATGGAGTCTAAATATCAAGAAATGTTAATTGTATATTTCTTGCCGGGGTGGGGGGGGGTGGGGAGATAAAAACAATAAGGCCCAATTTGCTGTTCACGAAGTGGTATTTGTGAATTGAGAAAAAAAAAAAGAAATATTGCATAATATTACTTGCTTGGTGAAATACAAAGGCAATATCAATAATGCAGAACATAGCAGAAAGAGTATCCAAGTAACTGCTGTTTAGGGAAGTAAATGATGAAGCATGAATTATTTTGAGACTGTAGAAACTGACTTTCAAGCGGACACTGGTCTAAATGCTTCAGCTCACCATGTAATTTTCAAGATTTCCAAACAGTTAAGAACCTTGTGATATTGATTCTCTTAGCATGAACTCAGCCAAGACAACTCAACTTCACAATTCCATGAGAATAACCATTTAACTTACTAGTAGTGAAATCATCCTAACTCAAAAGAATAAAATTAAGGCAAAACTATAGAAATGTTACAGACTCGATCTTGTAAGGTGTGGAATATTTTTAATTCTCAGCAACTTAAATGGCAGTTTAGAGAGCTCGGCACTGCACAGGATCAAATCCTGCACGACTATAAAAGGTGGCTGATTGTAGAGGATTTGAAGTGAGGAAAAAATATAAGCTACATTAGAAGGAATGTTACTTTTATCATTTGAAATAAATTTACACTAAGGCATTAAATTAAATTAAAATTGCAATATCTGAAAATAATACAGTCTTTTTGCAAATGAACATATAGTTGTTTTCTCATTAGTTCTTACATACACTGAATCTTTGTATTTTTCTTCTGGATTAGAAACAGCCCTAAAATAGAGATAATTTACACAGATGTGGAAGTATAAAATACAGGCAAATAGGTGACATTGCTTTAAATGGTTCCATCAAAGCATTATTCATGTCCTGTCTAGATTTATAAAAATAAGTTCTCTAGAAGCTTCTCCCCTGGAATGAGAGTTGGGTTATTCATCAGGATGAGCACAGATGGAAGGACCCTGAGACCTCTGCACAGGCTGACCAGAGCATGGTATCAAGCACATAAGAATAAATAGTCATTCACTGCTTAGTTTGCTTCCATTTGTCCATTGCATTGCTGATATTTGGGTAGGTGCCATGATGTTACAGATCCCCAAGAGTTCCCTCTCTGGGCGAGAAGAACGATGCAAGGAAGGGATTATGATTCAAAGATGTGCCCACCAGTCATAGTTTCCTGGAGCTATACTTTGGATAAAGTATGTCATACATCCCTTCTTGCTCAAGATTGTGCCTCAGGACTAGATTTTCCCTTTAAAATTAAGATGCACAGCAAGAGGTTAGTTCATACAAGTCAAAGAAAGTTTGGTAATAAATACAACCTTCCTGAAAATAAAATACTCTTTGAAGTATTTAACTTTATTTTATGTTATTTCCACACACACTGCTGCGAATACTTAGTGTTACGTTTGAGCTATACTGTGTTGTAAAGGAGGAACTTGAATGTATGATTCTTTTTTGTCTCTTTCCCCTAAAGATGATTGCAATTATTGAAGGATGGATGTGAAAATAAACAGAAAATGTTAATGCAGTGATACAAATTTAAGAAGATGTGTGGATTTTTTTTTTTTTTTTATATATAACTATTGGGAAATTCTAGTGATCTCCTGCCCCTGCCTCCCCCTTTCACCTCCATCAATGGTGGAAATATCTATTAAAAAATGGCTTCAAATTTATAAAGACCTAGGCACAACTGAAATTGGCAATGGAACTGCTCAAATTGTTTAAAAGTTAATCTGTATGTAACTCTGCAGAAACAGGGCCAATAGATGCATTGCTTTCTGTCTGACCTACAGTTTACATCTCTTGTTTCTATCAGTTAGAAACTAGAAATGATCAAAAAATAAAAAAAATCAGGTCAAAAGTGGTGCAAACAATTACTGTTAAACAACATGTTCCTATATTTCTTGCTCATTCTAATTTAATTCCTTTTAAATTGTCTTAACTTCTCAAAAGACCTTTTCAGCTTCTTAACAGTCTATTACTGTTAATAGGCTATATAGTTATCCTATAAAATAATGGCTAAAGAGAGGTCCAAAAAGTTTTGAAAAACTTCCATAGTATACTGTCATGACTTAAAAAAGATACCATTGTCTTGGGGTGACAAAACTCAATACTTTAATATATCCTCCAAATATTAGAGTTAAAAATGAAATTGCTAATTTAGATTTTAGACAGCACAGTAAAAGCAAGCCAAATATGGTGTGGTTTTGTTTTGTTTTTCCTTTTTACAACAGTTTTGACAAAACAAGCAGGAAAAAAAAAACACCACCAAGTGATACAATGTTTTTGTTGTTTTTCATAACATTTTTGCCAGATCTGTCACATCTCTGTACAGAAAATTCATAGTTACCACCCAGTCTTCAGATTGTCTGTCCAGCATCAGGAAAGGCTAAACAATCCAAGCAAACAAAATACAACTTGTCTGCAGGGGAGGCAAAACATCTTTGTTCCAAATAATGAACAATAAAATTTTATGAAAGAAAATTGGTAAAAAAGCCACCTGAAGAGCTCCAGCTTTGTTGGAGCTGTCAGCTGTTGCTGACAAAAAATCTTTAAATTTGTTTCTGATGAATTGAAAGCTGTGTCTGGTCTGTAGTCAGAAAATTAAATTCCTGCTACAATGTCAATAAGTGGCTTCTATTAACTGCCACACAATGATTCTGGAAAAATGGGTCAGCCATTAATATAATTAACATAATGGTCATTTGGTATACAGTGAGTGCAAGATAATTACAAACGGTTTCCAATAATTGATCAGTTTTCAAGATCACTGAGTACCTCTGCAGTTGTGAAAGTTAACAAATAAATAGCAAATGTCAAAGCATATGATTTGCACAAAACTCAGTATTCTCTACTTGAAGAGCCTAGCAAAAAGATTTAAAAGATGTTACCAGTTTCCATCTGTGAACAAGGAAATGAAAGCAGTCATCATACGATAATTGTCAAGGCATTCCTTTACAGACAACTGCTTGGAAAGGTGCAAGCCAAAGTTATTCTGATCTGTTTGACTGATGAAGTTGCAGAGACCTGAGCAGAAAATCAATCAGCTTTCTCTTCTGGGTACAGTACAAGTGATACAAATTTTGTTGAATAACAAATCTAGGAAAAATGTCATGAGCAGAATCAAAACTTGCATACAAACTTTGTGGCCCATGGGAGCGTTGACTCCATGGGTGGAGCTGGTCTGCATATGATGATGATCTTATGTAGGTTTGATGATCTTATGTAAATTTTTATGATTTTATGTAAATTTAGCTGCCTGAAAAGTCATCAACATCTTCAAATCCAAAACACGTATGTCCTCAGTCAAAGATACTTATGAAAAAAGCTTGCTGTTGCAAATACACTTAAATAGGGCAATCTATTAGCTGGACACTCTTTAACATCATGTGTTCTGCACTGCAGATCTATGCCTTCAAAAACATAAATTGTGCCACCTACTTGCAAGATGATTTGGTGAGTCTGCATCAATCACATTAAAAGAAAAATATAATTAGAACAACTGTGATGACCAAAACTGCGCAGAGATGATGTGGCAGTGTAATTCAGATGATGAAAGAATCCCTGAGGATTACTGTATGGAGAAGTCTCATAATACAGTCAGAAGAGACATCATAAAAGCTATCACAGTGCTAATCTTGAATCATATAATGTAGCACAGCTCTATACTGAGGATCCAAGTCCCATTCCAAAGGCCACAGTTCAGTTCTCCAACGTTGATAAATTCTGAGGGTGCACTTGAGGTCAGAAGTAATTTGAATCCTGTGCAGTGCAGAGCAAAATAGGAAATCAGAACATTAAAAAGCAAGTGTTCAGTAATGTGTAGTTTTACCAATGGGTTGTTCTGCATATTTTGAATTAGATGAGCACTCTAAGTAAAATAGCCAAAGGAAACAGGCAAGAGCTCGTTCATTAATTCTGGTGGAATATTCTTCCACATGGTGAACTAGTGTATACGTTACACCGAGTTGCTTCTAACAAACCTCAGTTGAATGCGGTTTAAAGTTTAAATCTGGATGCCAGTTGTAGAATGGATTAAAATCCATGTTAGGACTGAGTCACTCCTCTCATCGAGGTAATTGTATGGAATGACAGGAAAGACATTTTTAGAAAGTTTTCCATATTTTGAGTTAAGACTAGAATCAAAGAATAAACTGTAACAGGAAGCCCTGGGGCTCACCTTACTCACACATTTGACCCGCTTCTATCCTGTCTCCTTCTTCCACACAGGCTCCCAAGTCCTTGGGCAGTCCTCAGTGGTGTCCTGGAAACAGATCCTGGAGGGTGCTGCCCTGAGACAGTCTTTCTCACTGACAAAAAAAAATCTGTCTGTAGGTGTATGGCCATGCATATGTGCTCTTTGTAATTATGTATCAAAGTTCCTTGAGAAATATTTAGGATTTTAAAAGTAGCATAAATATTAGATCACTGAGAAAATTTATAAACTCTGATTCTTCTAGCTTATTCTCTCATTAATGCCAACAAATTAATTAGCTTTTCCTCTTACAATTTTTCTGCTCACTGGAGTTTTACATCCAAATAAATTTCTTCTTAATATGTTAACTTCCCACTCAGTAGGCTTTTTAGTGGATTCTCATTTTGCAGTTATTCTGTAGTGTTTCTTGGGATCCAGGTCCAGATTTTAAAATCTGGCTTGGTAGCATAATGTAGAGCTGACCTGGTGTTCTTCTAAAGTGTCATAAAATAAATTTGCATATATAATCTATAGGTTTCTGATATACTGCATGAGGAATACTGCAAGTTTAAGTACTAAAGGCACAGAAGTCCTTCGCCAGTAAATGCATCTGGGGAGATACCTATTTGCAGTCTTCACCTACAGTTCCAGTTTCCATGCCTCTGTTCTTACTATTCATTTATTATTTATTCCTCTCTAATTATATATATGTCAACTTCTGTACTCAAAATGCCACATAATCTGTCTTCCTTTATTTTAGCTCCATGATTCATCCTAAAAAATCTCATCATGGATGGCTGTTCTCTCAATGTAATGCATTTCGGTTTCTAGGACACCCTCATCTTTAAAATTTTCACAGTCTTATCCTGGCTTATATCTCTGCTTTCATTTCCTTCTGTGACTGTCACAGTCCCAATGTTCTCTATAACCTTCTCACTTATTGCTTTGCTTTTCTTTATTCATGTTTCCTTCTGATTTTTGAGGTGTCTGTCATATGCTATCTGCCAAGCACCCCTCCTTTAAACTTGCATTTAAACACTTTTTTTTTGTAGAAGTTATTTTCATCTCTGGTAATTTCACTGTGAGCATAATTGTGTTGTAAATCCAGTTAAGTGTTGGGATGCCCAGATTATTTGTGTAGACGTCATGTCATTATTATTTAAATCTAATGAAATAAATAAAATAACTTTTAACTACCTGCCATCAGTTAATAGTCTTCTTTCTGTCTAATGTTTTCTTTGCCATGGAAGTCTGAGTTTATTAATGGTAGAGGACTGTTTTCCCTTATAACGTGCTAATTTATGTTGCTATTAGAATGAATAGACTGGGAGAATGAAGAGCCACCCACTGTGGGAGAACATCAGGTTCGAGACCATCTAAGGCACCTGAAGGTGCACAAGTCCATGGGACCCGGTGAGATTCATCCGTGGGTCCTGAAGGAACTGGCGGATGAAGTTGCTAAGTCACTATCCATCGTATTTGAGAAGTCGTGGCAGTCCAGTGAAGTTCCCACCGACTGGGAAAGGGGAAACATAACCCCCTTTTTCAAAAGGGAAAAAAGGAAGACCCAGGGAACTAGAGGCCAGTCAGCCTCACCTCTGTGCCTGGGGAGATCATGGAACAGAT
>NW_008823912.1:54408-59430 GCF_000699105.1 Pygoscelis adeliae
GTGGTCAACACGCCAGAGGGACAGGATGCCATCCAGAGGGACCTGGACAAGCTGGAGAAGTGGGCCCGTGTGAACTTCATGAGGTTCAACAAGGCCACGTGCAGGGTCCTGCACCCGGGTTGGGGCAACCCCTGGTATCAATACAGCCTGGGGGACGAAGGGATTGAGAGCAGCCCTGCCGAGAAGGACTTGGGGGTACTGGTGGATGAAAAGCTGGACATGAGCCAGCAATGTGCGCTCGCAGCCCAGAAGGCCAATCGTATCCTGGGCTGCATCAAAAGAAGCGTGGCCAGCAGGTCGAGGGGAGTGATTCTGCCCCTCTACTCTGCTCTGGTGAGACTCCACCTGTGTATGTGGAGGACTGTGTCCAGCTCTGGAGCCCTCAGCATAGACACACTTATTAAAAAAAAAAAGTGTTTTAAAAAATGTTTTAAAAAGTGTTTTAAAAAGTTTATAAAAAGCTTTTTATACATGGAAATAGTCCATGTTTAAATGTGTTTTGTTTCATAGCCTGCTGTCACCCAGGCCGTTAACCACCAAGAGAATGCCAGTGTCTGTCCTGTTATAAGCACAGTTATATGTGCTTATGAACCGAGAGTGCTCTGTTTTAAAGATCTGTTTGATGTTCACTGGAAATCAAAACAAACAAACAAACAAAAGGAAGATTTTCTTTTCTGATGTCTATTTTTTTTTTTCTTGAGTTTTAGTGTTTGAGCTGAGGTAGTTATCTTCCTTTTAAATTAATTACCAAAGAGCACTAATTTGTGAAACTAGATATTGCTTCTTCCTTACCGACAACGCTGCAGGATTTTTTTTCTTTGTTTAGTTCTTTTGGAGAACCGCTGTCTTTTGAGATAAACAGAAGAGTATTTTCAGTTCATCTCCCACAGCCACTTTTCCAGTAATATAAAGCTATGAACAAGCTTTCTAACAATAATACTAAAGTATCAAGAACTATTCCATCAGGTATTAATTATACAATCATTAAAAAATGCAAGATATATTCTTTTCCAGGAGACACAGTACCAAAAAAAAAAAAATCATGTGTATACTTTTACAAATTTCGATCAAATTGAAGCATCTTTTTAGATAAATCTCTTCTCGTATCCAAGACTGAGGGAGTATTTCAGGTGATTTTTTTTTGAAACATAATTATCCACTCTCCCTCTGTTTCCTTCTTTTCCCCTCTCCAAGGCAAGCTGATAAAAAGCAGAGCAATGCCACCACTGAAGAAAAAGAAAAAAGACATAGCAATTTCTCAGTTAAAAAAAAAATCAGGTTTATTTTCACTGTTAATACTCACACGATGGAGCAAAGACACTCTGCCCAAGTACACCTGGAGGCATTTTCCTTACAGATTTATTCTTTTTTTCTTTGTTGTTTCATTTGATCTAAAATAGCAGTAATCTGTCCTGTAAGTACGTTTGCCCACTGTGAATGGAAAACACAGCAGCAGCCATTACTGGTTATTTTAGGGAAAAACTAGCATTTTGTAGACATTTCCAGCAGATTGATCTTCTTTCCCCTTTGATTTAGCAGGAAAATTGGCTTCTGTTCTGTATGAAATAACAGATACACTACTTGGGTTAGCCTAGTAATAAATGCAAGAAACTACTTGTATTTTTATCTTTAATGCATCTCTTTATTTAAGAAATCTTAATTTTGTGAAGAACCATGCATTGAGGGGCAATGCTGATTAGTAAAGTATAATAGAAGAAGAGAATATGAATGTTATGTTTGATAATATAAATGGAAGGGAGAAACAGGACCCTAGAAAAATGACTAGTACAAAAATAACAGCAGACTTCAATCATCAAAAACTGAAATAACTGGTGTAAAGGGTTTTTTTCATATGCAAATATTTTCCTTATAACTTGTTACATTCGCAGTTTAATAGATATACTGCGTGAGCTCTGAAGACTGAAAATACCCTATATTTAATAAAATAAGAATGAAATCCTACAAAATCATGCTGAGTTAGACTCCTAGCAAAACAACAGCCAAAATCTCTATAAACTTAATCAATCTGACCACTACAGACATTCAATTAGTCAATAGCAATTAGTTTGGTGAACACAGCCTTCTACGGTATCAATAACCTTGGTAACTTTGAATTCAGTTGCAATGATTTGCATCATCAGAAAATAAATATGCCATCAAAGACAATATTGTCTTGAAAATTTAGGCAATGCCTACATGGCACGGTATTCTATCAAGAATCAAAGATTTTCAAATAGAGATACATAAGTCAGAAATACAGGGCTTTGAAAACTTATCAACAGTTTAGAAGAAAGTGTGCAGTACTTACCCTTGCTTCTTAGCAGTGAACTGCCCTAGCTGAGTCCTAAATTAATACACCGTACTGGTTCCTGAAGTTGACTAAGTATTTTTCAAACCTGATTCTGATATTCCTATGGACAGCCACTGAACTGTGTAGTTTTATTCTCAGTGCAAACTGTTAAATAGTGTTGAATATTCTCCACAGCACTAGATCTCTTTGCAATAAACTCTTTTTAGTGCCAGATGGAAACAGCTAGGCTGCTCTTACATGCACAGAGATACTTAAGACACACTTTTCCTTAAATGGTACACAGAAACAAATAAAATCTGGAAATCATCTGTCTTGAAGGTAGGAATGAATTTGAATGGGAGGTGTGTGTATATGTTATGGGAACAGCTGGCCATTTGTGAAACCGATAGGCAAAGATGACTCATTTTTGTGGCATGCTTTCAAAAGACGTTTTTCAAAAACCATGTGTCTTTGCATACAACATGTCTGAGAACCAAGGTATTCAACATATCGTGTTTGTGTCATTTGTTTTATTTCTGCTCTGAGTGAACTGAATGATTGAGTTGACTGGGGTGTAATTATGTCTGGAATTTAATGTGAATGCTTTATTCAGTTGTGACTTCCCCAAAGCATGTACACATCTACTAGAGGTGGTATATTTTCATGAAATATTTATGTTACTTGGTAGCATTTGATGATTTCTGTTTGAAAAGATTCAGCATTTGAGAAAACAAAACAAAAGTATAAGTGTACATAAACTTTTTCCCTCAGCTAGTCTTCCACTAGTACGATGGAAATAACGTAAATCTTGAAACTGAACATTTTTCCATTCTAATCTTAGAATTGAATCATTATTCATTCCAATGAAGCATAATTCGATGACATCAATGTCACTCTCAAAAGAAAATGCCTCTTATAGGAAAAGGTAATCTATAAACCTAGGGAATAAGAAAAGGAATAAAACATAGAATTTGTGAAAAGTAATAGCGTTGTTTAGAAATTAGACAGTTAATATTGTGTTGTGATCTGATGCTAAACAGGATTAAAACCTATTTTTTTCATAGAGCCTATTCAATACTGAGTACGCTAGAGTACTTAAGCAGAGAGGGAAAAATTAGCCTTTTTTTAAGACTAACTTCAAAATGTAATTTGTCCTGTGCTTACTTTTGATAATCAACAAGAATCCCTACAATCTCTAAACTACATTTTAAAAGTGACAGATGAAGAAGCAAGATAAAACCTTTGAAACTGATGTAAGTGCTATTTTCAGTTCAGTAAGAGCTATGTTGTCCTTCGACTCTTAGTTTCCATTAATTTTCAATGAGATACAGATAACCAAGTGCTCAAGTAATGTCTGAGAACGGTTCTAAGAAACATCTTGCCAAGAAAAGCTTTTAGAAACTTGACTTTCACATCTTAATCTTAAATTCTCCTAATCTCTAAGCAAATGCGTTATCTCTCTTTTCAATAAAATTACATCTTCTAACAGAGAAAGTGCATTTGGGCCCAAGAAATCACACTGCACTTATTCCCAATACACTACTAATAACCTTATATGTGAGTTGGAGAAGATTTGGAACTGCTTCTGGACTGGGTGGGACACAAGTAACGAAGGTGGTGGAACAAAAAGTCACTTTTCAGCACTTTTATTTGTACCACAAAAATGAATCATTTAAATCCCTGGAATTTAATAATGCTTTGTAAGCATAGTCCAAAGAAATTGTTTTTGTAATTTTATCTGAGTAAAAAGTATTTGTTTTGGATAGTCTAAACACATACTAATTTTGTAGAATAAAAGGGAGATGGAAGGAAGCATCTGTAAATAGATGATAGGATTGTGCACAATGGAATGGGAAATCTCACAAAGTACTTTTGAATTCACGTTGGGTAAGAGGAGAATTAAGTGCTGCCTAAAGCACATGCAGACTTGAATTTTATAGGCAATGGAATTGTACAGAAATAGAATTGATAAGGACAGTAAAGTTTCCATCAGCTACTGTTCTGCCTGTTTCCTTCTTTCTTCCCCTTAACTGAGATTTATTCTGCAACGTGATTGTCACAGGATCTCAGAACTTTGTTGTGTATGATTCCATGAAGATACAAATCTGAGAAACTCAGGCAAAACCTTGTTACAACATGAAAACAACCAGAGTTTGTATCTATACCTTTTATATATTCATCTGAGCAATAATTAAAACAAAACAGTCAACCATTTAAAGTAACCTAACAGCACAACATTGCAATAAAAAACCTTGAAGCAATGAAATAATCCCTGTCAGACACCCCTAAGATTACCATTAGGATTTTGCACTCAGTGTAGAATATGTGCAGCTTTCCATTCTACACAGAGCAGTTCAAGCTTGAACACTGATCCTGAAACACCACTGTGCCAAAACCAAAGATTTCCCAGATTACCCTTATATCAAAACAGGACACAACATTGCTAGGTATGTCCTGGTGTGCTTTATAGGACCTAGCTCTCTGGTTCCTATCTTAACCCACAGGCTCTTGAAATTATACTAACATTTTTAGAGAAAATTAACCTGGCTACAGGTAGGTAGATGAGAAACTAAGTGTCAGAATCATGACCAAAAATGACAGGAAGCAGAAATAAAGGCAATATTAAATCTCTACTCCATGTTCACAGGGTTCTTGAAGACATCTTCAATTTCTCTAGAAATCCCTAGAGTAGGTCTTTTATTCTTGGTTTTTCACATATGGCAAATCATAAT
>NW_008823912.1:59473-71478 GCF_000699105.1 Pygoscelis adeliae
TGAATATGAAGTGAAATGTATTTTTCTAAGGCGATTTCAGTGCCGATAAGACAATTCTCATTTTATTGCAGGAGAGGAGAACGTGCTACTAAAGGCATCTCATGAAGGGTTTTTACGAATGTTCCTTCTTTTTCTTGTGATCTTGCTGCTGGCCAGAAGGAAATTTGGTCTGTCATTCCTGAAGGAAAGAAGCAAAGCTAAAACCCAGCTGGGCCCAGGGTGTTGTAAACAGCAGCACAAAATCCAACCGGAGTCCATAACTGGAGGTGTATCCCAGGGGTCAGAACTGGGGCCAAATACTGTTAGACCTCTTTGTTAATGACCTGGACAATGGGACAGACTGCACCATCGGCAAGTTTGCAGGTGATATAAAGCTGGGAGGAGTGGTTGATATACCAGATGCCTGTTCTGCCATTCAGAGAGATTTTGACAGGCTGGAAGTTGGACAGAGGGGAATCTCATGAAGTTCAAAAAGGGGAAGTGCAAAGTTCTGCATCTGTGGAGGAATAACCTCATGCACCAATACATGTTGACTGGCTGGAAAGCAGCTTTGCTGAGAAGGACCTTGGGGTCCTGGTGGTCACCAAAGTGACCATGAGCCAGCAAGGCACCTTCATGGGAATAAAAGCCAACAGCCTCCTGGATTGCACTTGTCAGAATGTTGCAGCAGGTGATCCTCTCTCTCTGCTTTGCACTGTTGAGGCCACATCTGGAGTGTTATGTCCAATGCTGGACTCCCCAGTACAGGAAAGACAGGGACCTACTCAAGTAAGTCCAGCAAAGGATCACAAAGACGGTGAAGGGACTGGAGATTTTTATGTTCTTTTTACAGCCTGGATAAGAGAATGCTCAGGGAAAGCTTATCAATGTGTTTATAGATCTGATGGGAGGGAATGAAGAAGAGGGAACCAGACTCTTCTCAGTAGCACTCATTGACAGGACAAGAGGCAATGGGTACAAATTAAAAGACATGAAACTCTATCTTAACTGTGCGGGAGATCAGACACTGGAAAAGGTTTTCCAGGGAGGTTGTATAGTCTCTGTCTCTGGAGATATTCAAAATTTTACTGGACATGGTCCTGGTCAATCTGTTCTAGCTGATCTTGGTGGAGCATGGAGTGGGGGTGGTAGGGAAGGAGCATAGGGAGGGGACTAGATGATCTCAGGAAGTCCCTTCCAACCTTAATGACTGTGATTTTGTGATTATGTGATTCTCTAAGAACAGTTTTCCAGTATTTTTTTCCTATAGACCAAACGGCTTGCTTACAATGATGTCATTAAACTGTGTCAAGAGCTCTACTAAATTCAAGATATATGTCATCTACTGGCTATTCCCTGTCCATAAGGTCTGCTGCCCTGTCACAGAAAGAAATTAAACTGGTTTGACATATATCGTTCTTGACAAATCCATTTTGGCTGCTATTCATTTCCTTGTTCCCTTCCAGGGACTTACAAATAGTTTTTTGATCATTTGTAGTAGTACTGAATGTTGGCTGGCCTATATTTTCCTTTTCCTTTTTTCAAGTGAAAAAAGAAATGCTCTTCCATTCTCCTGGTGCGTGATCTATGTGAGATCTCAAAGATAACCCATAAGGATTCTGAGAACTCAGAAGCTATTTCTTACATAACCTAGGATGAAATTCTTCTAGCCTGCTTGATTTGAAAGCATCTTATCTAAGCACCTGATATACTATATAGTCTTTACTGAAGGCTGAGCTCTTCCCCTTTTATTGTGGGAATTCATTCTATATGTCAATTGATCAAAACTGACCATTTTATTAAAGATTAATGTAAAAAAGATCATTAAATTCCCTTGATATCACCTGTAGATGGTATACCATTCCCACTAACTATTCCCACTAACTTATGATCATGAACATCCAAGTACTTTATTTTTTCTCTATATTCTCACGCTGTACATTCACATTTGACTGTAACCTACTTTCTGCTCCCTGTATCTTACTTCTTGAATATGTTCTTTCTCTGAAGTCAAAGAAGAGCTCATGATTTAGTCCAGTTCATCTCCTATCCAACTTCTATTTTTCTTCTACATTGGGATAGCGTGCACTTGTGACCCTAGTATCATTTCTGTAAGAACCTGACAGTTCTCTTTTTCCCTTTGAATAAATTTTCAACTGAGAGGCTGCCAGTTTTTCAAGATTATTGAAGTCTGACGTCCTGAAATCTACTGTTTTTCATTTTCCTGTTATTACTTCTTCCTTTCTTAAACATTACAACCTTTATTATTTCATAATTTCTTTTACTCAAGTTCCCTTGCCTGGTTCTTTGTTGTTAGTTAGAGCACAACCTGAATACTTTACTTATCATTAACTATGTGCTGAACATATATCTCTGTGTGTGTGTGTGTGTGCACAGAGAGATAATCCCTCTTTTATAAATAAGGGTATTGATATACACACAACCAAGATATAACGCTGTCATAACATGACTAATTACCAGGGACATTTACATCAAAAATGTTGTCAAAAGTGCTTACCTGAGCAGTGGTTTATGTAATTCATTCTTGACCTGCCTCTTTCCAGATAATTGTCACATCTTAGTCATACAGGTTGACAGTGTCTCACTAAAGTTTCAATTGTATTTCTACTTTTTACTTCAGCATAGTATTGTGCAAGAGCCTGCAGCAGAGCCTGCAGTAGTCTCCTTAGCTAGGCATTAAATAGCACTTGCTTAAAATTAACAGCAGTTGTAACTATGCACCACTTGTTATCTGTAGAGCATCATCCATATAGCCTCTCCAAAGCAATAATGATATGTCATTATCCAGAAAACTTAATGGGAAGAATTATCACATTTTTTTTAGTTGTTACATTGAAAACTGACAATGTATGGTCACTGACTCATTAACAGATAGTAAGCACAGTTAAAACATTAGCAGCTCCCTCCAAAGAAATGTCCACTTCCAGAAAACCAAACCAAAACAAAACAAATCCCAATTCCTTTAGCTATCTGGCAATATCTGTGTGAGCTTATTCGCTTGTGAAAAGTGACATACCAGTCCAATCACTATGTTTTTGAAGAATGGCAATATCCAGAAGATGGAAAATATGAATTCTTAATATTTATATATTGGTTTGCAACATAGGCAGATCAATGGTAAGCCTGGCAAAGTTTCTGATGGAACCAGGTATGTAGCCAAGTATTCATGATGCAAGAATTCCCTCTGACACCTACTTAGAGGGTAAGTCTAGACAGGAAAATATGCAAAGCTGAAGTGAAAAAGAAGGAAAGGTCTATATTTCCATGTTCAATGATGGAAATGTGATCTTAACAGTGATCTGTCACTGCATATGAATAAAAAAATTGCTAGAATTAGTGTTTTTATTCTGAAAAAAATATGATGTTTCAATTCTCTTCATCCCCTTCTTCCTTTTTAGACAGCACATCATCTAAGATCTGTAAGATATTGCAATTACTCACCCAGTTCAACAAACATGAAGAGGGTGATGACATTTATTAAAATAGAATTCTCGCTGTCTTCTAATTAGAAATACTAAAATACAGGGTTCTGATGGTTAGAATTCCAGTACTCAATATTTAAAAATACTTGACTGTTAACTTCTTTGGAGGACAATCTAACCATCTTTGTGATATATCTCAAAGAGATGACTTCTAAGTACTGAAGTCCGGAAAGGCTTGTGAGCTATAAACATAAGCTGTGCAAAACAGCTACCGGTTGTCTGTAGCCACCTAGGTTCAGAATAGAAGTGAGATTTCAGATGCACTTTCTTCCATCTTTCCTGACTAGCTGTGGCACTTTGTTTAGTCTATGATGATTTCCACTCAGCAGTGCATAATTCTCCCATCTAACATACAGAAAACCAGAAATTATACACAGATTTAGTAATTCTACAAGGAAATGCACAGAGGTGAACTCAAACAGTTCACATTCTGAACTAGCTGGAGGTTTACAGCAATTCATTTTCAGACACTTCATTGGTGTAGTAGAAAACAATGTTCTATATGACATTCCAGGAATGTTAAATCACATGCACTTGTGATTCCAAAAAACAGTTAGCTATTTGAAGTGCTCCTCATCTGGCATTTGTTTGTCTTTCATTAGGGACACTAATCAGTAAAATTCCATTTAGATGTCTGCATGCTATTTGTATAAAAGCTTCTTGGTGTATTTCTGAGTATTTTAATTTTGGCTACTACAAATGCTGAAATCACAATCTGTTGGCCCCACATACAACCCTATGAGAACTGCATGGATTAAATGACTTCACAGCATAGTCTCATGATAGGCCTGATCTATAATTCTGGACTGGCTGATCTGAAAACAGAACTGAAGAAAACAATAGATTGTTTGCATAATTTCCTGCTGGTCAAGAACATTTACTTGTCCAGTAAATTGGATGACATGAATTAAGGTCCTGTGTCTCCAGGAAGATCTGAACTTGTATCTCTAATTTCTTTAGGGAATGCCTTTAAACCTACTCTTAGATGAAAAAAAAGAACATTTTCTAGTGAGGCTGTCATTGTGCTAAGCAAGCAAGAGTGATGGAACCAGAAAGAGAAAAAAAAAATGAGGAAGAATGTGATTGCAGCTTCACTGTTAGAGTTCTTACTCAAAATGAGATACACAACTTTCAGATCTGCTTCCAGGATTTGTGGTTTGTTTGTTTGCTGCCTACTGTAAAATTGTGTGACTCAGGATCCAGAGAATGGAACCTGGCTTTGCTTTCTCCCATCATGCAGTCACTTTCGTTTTCCTTCCTCTGGCCCCATGACTCTTTCTACCTCTGACTCGGCTTCAGCAACTGCGGAACTCAAAAGGGCAGGTATGTCCAGAACAGCTAAAAGGCCGGTGTTAGATAGGTACCTTGACAGTTATTACATTTAATTGTTAAATGCACATATTTCTGATTCTATTATTCCTCTGTTTAAGCTGGGAATTGGGGCAGACAGAGTAGGTAATTTTTTACCAATGCCGTCAATTCTTCTGTACAAAAAAAGGAAGGATTTTTGCCAAATAGATATATGGAATGGCATGTTCATCAGCTAATTCGATTAAAATGTTGAGCTAGAAGGGCTAATGCTGGAAACCATTGTTTACTTTTTTTTAGTCTATTAGACAATGAAAAATGCTTTGAGAATAAGTAATGTAACTACTGTTAAATACATTTCAGGGGTGTGGAAAGTACTTGTCAAGGAGAACAAATTGTATAAATATAAGACGTTACTCTGATAACTTCACTTTTGTTGTTGAAGAATGCAACAATGAAATAAACTGTTGTAAAATATAATTTTCCAGGGATTTTACTTTTCTGTCTCAGCTTCACTGACTGAGAATTGCATTTCATTTTCAAAGAATAGGCAATTTCTTACATGTTATACAATTTTTGCCCTTGAAAACTGTCAGTTGCAATATCCAGGATGAAAATCTATTTTTAGTAACCAGAAGGCATGCAAGAACATGTTTTTATATATGGACTAAAATGAGGATGCCACCTGGGCAGCAGTAAGTATGTAAAATATATCAATTCTAGAACACTATATAATTTCTTTTGGCTGATAAAAGATGACCAGAAAATACTGTTTCTTCTACCAGAAAAGTCTATAATTTCTACAAAAAAGTGTAAGAAGAGCTTTATGGCATGTCTTCATTTAAATGCACCCTTCAACTCATTAATAAAATAACCTAATTAAAGACAGATGATCGCTTACTAGCTAGAGTTCTCAAGAAGCATCTGAAGGGCTCTTATCCTTGTTTAATACTACAACAGCTTGCCTGTAACTTTTTGTTGTTAAGTTTCTGCTAGAAAAAAAGATTAACTGATTTCACAAGCCTAACCCATGTACACCATGTGCATGGAATTTTCCATGTGCCAAACTGAAAATTATCAGACCAACATAAAAGGGAAGTTAAGCTCTGCCCGTCCAAGTGTGAAAGCCATTTAACACACAGTAGCGCTGCACAGCAGTCTGCATTAGGAAAGCAACTTGACAGAGCAGCTAGGCTTTACCAAAAGCATAACTGTACAGTAATTCCAGGAATAAAAATCTGCCTCTGGGGAAAGTTGTCAAGAACCTTTTAAGGATCAAGTGTGGCCAGAGTCCCACTTTAGCCCTCATGGTGCTCATTGACATAAACTTACCATATCATTACCAGCTATCTCAAGGGGATCTACCAAATTAAACACTGCTCTTTCTGATCTTTTGAAACATGCACTGGGATACCGTGTGCTGCAGGAAAATGTCAGAGAGAGACGCCACTGCTGAGTCAGACACTTGAACCCTCAGATGTTTTATTATGTGTTATTCTTTCCATGTATTCATTTCGCTAGCTTTCACCTGCACTGTTGTGCCACTCGTTCTGAGAATTTTGATTTCATTCAGTTCATTTCCTGTAACAGTAATAGGAGAGAGTGGACATCTGTGAGACCTAAAGACTGCTTGAAGGACAGTGAAGCAATGCGGGGTGTGGGGGTGTGCATAGAGTACTTCATGGTGATGTGAAACTCAGAATAAAACTTTTGCTCTGAGACAAAACAGACCCAAAACTAGTAGGGAACTGAGCCCTGTTCAGCAAGTCACTGGCCAAGTATTAGAGTCCAGAGCTCCTGTATAATGAGATCTGCCTCCTGGATCAAGAATGCAATGGACATGGAAGAAATTAAATGGCATATTACAATAATATCTCTAAATAAGTAATGCAGCTCCTGAGCTGTGACTGTGCAAGTAGTTTACATGGCAGTAAACACAACTGCAGAATAAGAGGTGATACTTTAGTCTCTACAACTATGCACTTAAGAGTAGTTCGGCTAGATCTGGACTGAACTGAACGCTCACACTCACATATGGATTATACTCCTATTGCCACAATGACTTTCTCTTGCTCTCCCTAGGCAGGATTATCTTCTGGACATGATCCCTCTCTACTTTTCTCCCTAGGATTCTCTCAGCTGCTCACAGAGTTCTGGATCTAAAGGTTGGGAGCCTGTAATAACACATTTATCATTCACTGCACTCTGACCTACAAAAAAGTCCTTCACAGCATCCTTCTGAACAAGTTGTCCAGCTGTGAGATGAGCAAGTATATCGTGTGCTGCATGAAGAACTGGCTGAAGGGCAGAGCTTAAAGGGTTGTAGTGAATGGGGCTACATCTGACTGGTGGCCAGTCACCAGCAGTGTTCCTCAGGGTTCAATTCTAGGGACAGTTCTGTTCAATATTTTTATCAATGATCCAGATGCAGGAGTTGAATGCACCATTAGCAAGTTTGCTGATGTTACCAAACTGGGAGGTGCTATTGATTCTCTTGAGGGGCAAGATGCCTTGCAGAGGGTTCTAGATAGATTGGAGAATTAGGCAATCATCAATGGCATGAAATTTAACAAGAACAAATGACAAATTCTGCACCTGGGATGGAGTAATGCCAGTCACAAGTATAAATTGGGAGAGGAGTGGCTGGAGAGCAGCCCTGCAGAAAGGGATCTGGGGGTACTGGTCGACGGGAGGCTCAATAGGAGTCAGCAGTGTGCCCTGGCAGCCAGGAGGGCAAACCACATCCTGGGGTGCATCAAACACAGCATAACCAGCCAGTCAAAGAGGTGATTATCCCACTGTATTCAGTGTTGGTGCAGCGTCACCTTGAATACTGTGTGCAGTCCTGGGCCCGACAATTTAAGAAGGATGTGGAGGTAATTTAATGCGTCAAGAGGAGGACAGAAAAGCTGGTGAAAAGGCTGGAAGGCATGTCCTATGAGGAGCAGATAAGGACTCTGGGTTTGTCTAGTTTGGAGAAAAGGAGGCTGAGGGGCAACCTCATTGCTCTCTACAGCTTCCTGAGGAGGGGAAGCGGGGAGGGAGGTGCTGAGCTCTTCTCCCTGGTATCCAGTGACAGGATGTGTGGGAATGGTTCAAAACTGCTCCAGGGGAGGTTCAGACTGGACGTTAGGAAACATTTCTTTACCGAGAGGGTGGTCAAACACTGGAACAGGTTTCCTAGAGAGGTGGTCAGTGCCTCACACCTGTCAGTGTTTAAGAGACATTTGGAAAATGCCCTTAATAATATGCTTTAATTTTTGGTCATCCCTGAAGTGGCCAGGCAGTTGGATTAGATGATTGTTGCAGGTCCCTTCCAACTGAACTATTCTGTTCTATTCAAATATAATTTAGATATATTATTTTGGACTCATAATTATCATTGCCTGCCATTATAAAATTAATTCCTTCCTGGCTTGCTTGCTTGATGCTTTCCTTCTACTGCACTTATATATCTACTACGCAAACAGCTTTCTTTCCATCTATCAAATTTACCTGGTGTTTCTGCTTTCTTTTTGTTTCCATGGAAACAAAGATGATTTTTAAGGAGATAGAAAGCAACACAGGTTATCACAAAGCCATTCCTCAAGAACAGACGTCTTGAGATATTCTAGTTTTGTCCCAGAATTCCCAGTTTGCTACCTCCTAAGAGGCATATTTTCCCCACAAAGTCCTGGGAGGTCTTCTTTTTGTGCCCTTCTATTCATACAGAAATTAACATGGCACCTTACAGAGTCCCAAACTAATTAGGCAATGATATACTATATTTAAGTCTGAATAAAGAATAACATGAACATCTTTACAGTTCAACCTTATTTACATGCTCCTACATATAAAAGAAGAGCCCAGGGGACTTCAGCTAGGTTCCAGGGCAACTGAGAGTTGAGCATCAGATTGCTCACTGCTGCAACTCCACACGTTCAGTGGGGTCAAAGGGCTTTGATGCCAAGTGGAATGGTAAATGTGAAGTTACCAACCTTTGTCCACCAAATGTACTTAATGCTGTTGTTTAAGTGGGATGTTCAATTCCTGTTCTCTTATTACCTTGAGCAGGGACCTGCTAGAACATCCTTCTTTCCCTGACATATCTTGATTTGCTTCCAGTTGAAGCCAGGACATCAGGTAAGGAGAAGATGGGAACAGATGGGGAGAGATGATACATCTTGACCAGTCCCATTATACAGTCTGGATATAATTAAGCTACACCTGAAGTCTGGTATCCTTTCCTGGAAGCTGGGAAGCCCTGGTGAGTCCCACAGCTTGAATATGTACTAAAAATTCCAGGATCCTGAGCATTTCCTGGGCAATAAGGATGTGTTTGCACTCCGAATGCCCAAACCAAAATGTTTCCCAATAGAATCATAGAATCATAGAATCATTAAGGTTGGAAGAGACCTCCAAGATCATCGAGTCCAACCGTCAACCCAACACCACCATGCCCACTAAACCATGTCCCTAAGCGCCTCATCTACACGTCTTTTAAATACTTCCAGGGATGGTGACTCAACCACTTCCCTGGGCAGCCTGTTCCAATGTTTAACCACTCTTTCAGTAAAGAAATTTTTCCTTACATCCAATCTAAACCTCCCCTGGCGCAATTTGAGGCCATAATAGGTCTGGATTAGACAATTTTGTGACACTGAGATTCATACCCTGGAAGTAAGGGTGCTCTGCTGTTTTCACTATTCCAAGGTACAGGAAGATCAGTATTCAAGACTTTGCATACCATGAAGATATTCAAATCCGTATGTCCCTATTGTATACTCTAATGGTGATAATGGATGGTAGTAATTGCAGCTCCTGCTTCAGTTGTTCCCCTCAGTGCCCTCTCAGAGGTTTTCATTTCCACACCAGCTGCTCATGAAGTGCCTGCTGACAGTTTAAATGTTATAATACTGTCACTAATTTTAGGATTTCTTTATATAACAGCATGTAATTTTCAGTGCTAAAAAAAGAAAAAAGAAAAAAAAAAAGCCAAATGAGACCTCACTAATATATTGCTCAGGATGGGAATTACTTTAGATATTTCCAGGTAATTGACCCTAATTCAAAATTTTTGCCAGTCAGTAAGAGATAAAAACCTTGGGACAAGGCAGGAAAATGATCAAGACATGGGAATGGATGTTCTAATGATATACAGCTGTAAGGGAGACCAAGGGGATCTGGGGATTCATGGTCAGAGCCCTTGCATCTATTAGCAAAGAAGAAAGAAATGCCTTCTGGGCAGCAAAATTGCCAGCAAGGAATTTCAGAAAAGGGAAAAGACAATATTCTCTTTGGAAGGGTATTCCTAAAATAATTCTTAAGGAATAATCTTGGATATCGCAATAGACAGGTAAGTGAAAAATGCAGACTGCAGTTAAAATGATAAACAAAATTTAAAAAAAAAAAGAAAATTTAGCAAAATGAATAGGTCAGAGAATAATACAAAGATTTAATGCAGCTACATGAACCTATGGTAAGATCTCTTTACTTATATCATTTCAGAGAGCACTGTTATGTGAGACAAGATTTAGAGGAGGCTATCTTTTTCAGAAATGTACTCAGAATAATTAATGTCAGGAAAAAAAAGGGCTTCTTATTACAATATTTTTTCATCTTGTCACCCCAGGCCAATCTCTTTGATTTTCTGTGTACCTAAAGCCAATGAGCTGCTGTTACCTGGCTCACTGTCACCTTCTGGCATCCTGCCCTAAATGTGTTAGATGGATGTAAAGTCACTGAGAGTTCATCTGTGCTTCGTTTCTTTTCTGTGAAAACCTAGACCATTAAAGCAGAGCAAATATAATCCAGCTTTTTTGGGGAAGCTTCTCCAATGGCAATTATCTCTGCTCACTTTGTTTTCATAGAATCATAGAATAGTTTGGATTGGAAAGGACCTTTAAAGGTCATCTAGTCCAACCCCCTGAAATGAGCAGGGACATCTTCAACTAGATCAGGTTGCTCAGAGCCCCGTCCAGCCTGACCTGGAATGTTTCCAGGGATGGGGCATCCACCACCTCTCTGGGCAACCTGTGTCAGTATTTCACCACCCTCATTGTAATATCTCTAGTCTAAATTTACCCTCTTTTAGTTTAAAACTGTCACCCCTTGTCCTGTCACAACAGGCCCTACTAAAAAGTCTGTCCCCATCTTTCTTATAAGCCCCCTTTAAGTACTGAAAGGCTGCAATAAGGTCTTCCAGAAGCCTTCTCCTCTCCAGGCTGAATAACCCCAACTCAGCCTTTCTTCATAGAAGAGGTGTTCCATCCCCCTGATCATTTTCGTGGCCCTCCTCTGGACCCGCTCCAACAGCTCCGTGTCACTCTTGTGCCGAGAGCTCCAGAGCTGGACACAGTACTCCAGGAGGGGTCTCACCAGAGCAAAGTAGAGGGGCAGAATCCCCTCCCTCGACCTGCTGGCCACGCTTCTTTTGATGCAGCCCAGGATACGATTGGCCTTCTGGGCTGCGAGTGCACACTGGCCAGCCAAAGTCCAGCTTTTCATCCACCAGTACCCCCAAGTCCTTCTTGGCAGGGCTGCTCTCAATCCCTTCATCCCCCAGCCTGTATTGATACCGGGGGTTGCCCCTACCCAGGTGCAGACTGTTAAACTGTCCTGAAAGACTGACACCAAATGTGACTGGACTTCCAATCATTCTGTCTTCAACTCGCTGCCTGCAAACCAGCAAAATGCCTAGTGGGCTTTCAGTACCTTGTGAAAACAAATCTGTTACCATTTCAGCAGAGTTCAGATATTATAGCAGTGAGTACCATAGGAAAACCCAGGAGATTTAATAATTCTTTCTTCAGAGTGGATTTTAAGAGTGTGCAGTAAATAAGGCATGGGCCAGACTTTGAATGATGAGTAAACAAAAAATATTAAATAGCTTTTCATAGAATCATAGAATCATAGAATCATTAAGGTTGGAAAACACCTCCAAGATCATCGAGTCCAACCGTCAACCCAACACCACCATGCCCACTAAACCATGTCCCTAAGCGCCTCATCTACACGTCTTTTAAATACTTCCAGGGATGGTGACTCAACCACTTCCCTGGGCAGCCTGCTCCAACGTTTAACCACTCTTTCAGTAAAGAAATTTTTCCTCACGTCCAATCTAAACCTCCCCTGGTGCAACTTGAGGCCATTTCCTCTCGTCCTATCGCTAGTTACTTGGGAGAAGAGACCGACACCCACCTCGCTACAGCCTCCTTTCAGGTAGTTGTAGAGAGC
>NW_008823912.1:74115-92741 GCF_000699105.1 Pygoscelis adeliae
CTTGAGCTGGGCTATCGATTTCACCCCCGGCATCGGCATGCCACCCCTAGGCTCATCTCTAGTGAGCCCAGTTTTATCCCCTTCCCCCTTCAAACCTAGTTTAAATCCCTCTCAATGAGCCCTGCCAATTCATAATCTTTTCATTAAGCACTGTTCATTTTGTGCTCTGAATAAGACAGGAGACCTCTGTAACAAAGCAGTAGATGATAATGTAATTAAAGAGACCAGAGTTTTAGTGTACTTAATACTACAATATCAATACTGCTCTTTTAACAAGAGGTTTTTCTGGGGGGTTGGAGGGTTATTTTCTTTAGTTTTGAGGTATGGAAACTTGTGGTTACCACCTATGAAGGTAATGAAGAAGAAGAAAAAAGTTAAAAATACATAAAGCAATATGTAGCAGAGAAGATAAATTGGGAGTTTTCACTCTGTCTTAAACTCTAAACAGATAGGAGCAATCAACGAGATTTAAATGCATCAAGTTATGTCATTTTTAAAAAGTCTGAACAATGAATAACTGTACAACAGGATGAGCTGGAACATATGACATTGAGGCCAAGGATGTAGCAAGTTTCAAAGGTGGATTAGACATTGATATAGTTTAAGGAATATATAAAGTTCCATGTTTCAGTATTAGAGGCTATCTCAAAAGGGGATTAAAAATATACTTGTCTGGTAGTTGATTTGTAAACCAGCACTTACACAGATGTCAAACTTTCTGTGTCTCCCTTTGAAAACCATGACCATTGGCAAAAACTGTCTGAACTTTTTGTGACAATTCCAGTGTGAACAGATTTTAATTTTTAATTTCTTTTCCCATAAATCATCTTTATCTTCAGATATTTGTAAAGTACATTTTCTATCATCTTCTTTATTTCCTGCTCTATTATTTCTTTAATACTGACAAGGTATAGGAAAGTTCTGTGATGTGTTTTTATAGGTGGTTAATTTATTTAAGTCAGTAAAAATGTTAGAATTGAAAATCCTTTAATAATGAGAAATGTTTTATTGGGAACCTCATTTGGAGCACCAGACTTATCTTTAGTCTTGATTCTGTGAATTATGCTGCAATTTTTCAGATTTATATGAATTCTGTTCCTTTGTATTTATTTTGGGCTAAAAAGTGCATGTCATTTATAGAAGATTATATTTATGTGAGCATATGAAGTGACACTAATAATGTTCAATTGTTGCAAATGAATAAAGTAGACACATTAGAAAAGTCAAGCTCTTACAGGAGTTATCAGACACATCCTTGAACCTATCAAGAAGTTCATATTTTCCATTAATAGTACAACCATGAATACCATTAAAAACCTTGAAATTACCAGTTAAAATCCTCACTAATGGAACTGTCATAGTACTTTTCACATATAGGCTGCAGATCAGGTATTTAGGGCAAAAGCAGATAAATGCTACTGTATCCTTAAGGCAGATATATGTTTGACAACAGGAAAGGGCATCTACTGTTTAATTCAGATCATAAATTACAGTCCATTGTAGAAAGTGGAAACTCTAGTAAATTTACTTACTTCTGTCCATCCTCTTTTATTTCACAGCTCAAACATTTAGGATTTGCTGCCTTAGCTCCTCCAAATACAGATGCCATAATTGAAGAAGGTGTGGTTTAGTTCCCAAGCAAAGGGGCTTAGGAGTAGAAAGGAGAAAGAAGCAATACAAGTTATTAATAAAGAATACTAATGAATAAATGCTCCCCTACAGTAACAGCAGACAGAATCTGACTTGAGCTGTCAGTCACTCTATGTGACCTTGGACTCTGTACTAGCCATCACTTACTGCTTTTCAATCTGCCTTGGAAAGGTGGGGAAAAGGAATAGTGATGTAGGATATGTTGGGTCCCCATTATTTGGTATCTATCTGCTAGTCGTAGGTAGCATCAAAAGAGGCTTTGAACTGCAGAAGATTATTTTGTCTGCTTCAACATGTTGGCATTTGTGGCACCATGGCTCTGCCGTGGAAAGGGAAAGTCTCAGCAGGCTGCCACTGCCGAAAGCCATTCTCCTTTAATGCTTCCATTCTTGCTGCCACTGGGGACTGGTTACAGAAGCGCCCTAGAAGAGTTGATGAGATCTCGAGCCTATTGTGAGCACCATAAACATTTTAAAACCATCTACTGTGTAAAAGCCTAATTTCCCTAGACAATTGGTTTTATTTTTATTTTTTAAGTCTATGGTTTTCCACAAAGCACTATGTACCTCTCCCCCAGAAAGCAAGTAGAAATTAAAAGACAAAATACTGCTTGAAAGTAGCTGAGTTCATAAACTCGGAACCAAACATTCAAAGTTAAGTCAGAATTACTAGTGCACTCTCCACTCATAACACATGCTGGTTTATTTTTTGGTTGTGCTCATTTAAAATTTCAATCATGAAGACTCTGCTATTCACTTGAATAACTGTTCCCCTTTAGGTTTGCTTCCAACACACAAAAAAATAGTCATTAGGACAAAATGATAGCTTGGAGCTTATAACTTCTTCTTCAGATTTCAGGAAACTTGACATATTAATTTAACCACATGCCTGCTGTGATGTTAGAGCTGTTCTCAGCCATTCTCAAACAAAAACGATCTGTAACACATCATAAGACAGCGGCATGAGTAGGAGATCTAGGTACTAGCTCTCCTTCCACATTAAGCTTCCAGAATGTTGCAATATATTCTCTAAAAGGAAACAAAAGATGATGGTAGATGTTAATTCATTGAAGTTTGTTTCACATGAAAGAACTTTAATTACCAGCCTCTGTCACTGTTGTGGTTTAACCTGGCAGGCAGCTAAACACCACACAGCCGTTTGCTGACTGCCCCCCCCCAGTGGGATGGGGGAGAGAACAAGGAAAAAAAAGGTAAAATTCATGGGTTGAGATAAAGACAGTTTAACAGGACAGAAAAGGAAGGGGAAGTAATAATAACGATAAAAGACTATACAAAACAAGTGATGCACAATGCAATTGCTCACCACCCACTGACTGATGCCCAGACAGTTCCCAAGCAGCAGTTGCCAGCCCCTTGCCAATTCCCCCCAGTTTATATACTGAGCATGACGTCACATGGTATGGAATGTCCCTTTGGCCAGTTTGGGTCAGCTGTCCTGGCTGTGCCCCCTCCCAGCTTCTTGCTGGCAGGGCGTGAGAAGCTGAAAAGTTCTTGACTAGTGTAAGCACTGCTTAGCAACAACTAAAACATCGGTGTGTTATCAACATTGTTCTCATACTAAATCCAAAACACAGCACTGTACCAGCTACTGGGAAGAAAATTAACTCTATCCCAGCCGAAACTAGGACAGTCACATTTTTTGATATCTCTATTACAGATTTTCAAACTAGTTTATGTACAGACTTTCCTAAAATATATTTATTCATCTTGTATGACCATGACCATAGCTGACATATTTTTGCCTATGATATCTTCAACATTTATTTCAGAAGAATACATTTTAAATATATGTACAAGGATATGGATCACAACACTATATTGTGACACTTTGTCTGAGAAAGGTTAATAGCTTTCTCATTAGGAAAAAGTAATTTATCTGCTGGAAACACATGGCTGCATTGACCACCTTTCATTTTCCTTGTGCTGGTTGTACTCGTTAGATGTCTTGAAGAAAGCTGTTAAATGATTGCATGTTTTTAACAACTTTAACTAGTGAAGATTTGCAGTATAGTTGATTATAACAGTTTTAATTCTATTACAAGTGCCATAAGGTCATTTTATATTCTGAGGAAATCTATTATGATTGAGTTTTGCTTTATATTTCCAGTATATGTACTTATCTCCCTAGCTGAATAATTATAATACTTTGATAATATTCCAATGGGACCAGGAAACAATTTTGTATATAAAGTCTATCGTGGTTGCATTATTGTCATGTCATATCCCAAGTCTGGTAAGATAGCATAGTTATCAGAGCCATCTGTAATGTTATTTATCTTCTGTTCCAGTGGGATAGCAGACTTTCTCTGAAGCTCTGCTCCCAAGCAGACTACGCAGGCTGCTCCATCTTCCAGAAGGGTGCAACAGACCCTTCTAACGTAAAGTCCTGGGTCCCTTCCTTCTCTTCATACTCTTTGCTTTCAAGCACAATTGATATATCTAAATGGATATAATGTTTCTGTGCCCCTTGAGCAGCAGGAGGGACAAAACTCAAAACTTGTATGATTCCTCATAAGAAAGGTCTGACCCAATGTTTTCATAATAGATTACGTACTGTAAGCCTTGACAGTAACAGCTACATATTAAATGCAAAACAATGACCAGGCAGCTGCTGCTTTACTCTGTAAACACATTAAAATATCAGTAGACAGGGATAAATTAAATGCCTTGGTTCTAATTAAGCCTTTGATTTCTGAAGTGATTTTCTGTTAATACACAGGAAAAGGTCTCCAAGGCTACATCTATCCTATTAAATTAAACATGCCCGATATTGTTTTCTGGCACTGAGACAAGCTGGCACGGAGTAGCCCTCACACATACCGCGGCACTCTCACCCTCCAGAACAGGATGATGACATTCGATCTCCTTATGGTGAATTGTCCTGCTCAGTGCTCACTCTGTAATCCTACCTGGAATTGCTTTGGAGACAGCCTGGGCCAAGTATGTGCCAGGGATCGTTTTAATCAATCATTTAACAACATAAGTAGGAGTATAAGACCATAACAATTGAACAGTGAAAGCAGTTCGATTCCAGTGCCCAGGAACATTCCCCAGCATCACTTTGCTTACATCACCAGCATCACTTTTGTTGAGAAGCTTTCTGTTTGTTGGCTGACTACCCTGCCATCTATACTAGATATGTGTTTTCTCTATCACTTCATAATAAAGGTCTAAAAAATCAGAGGCATTTATTCAAAGTACTGAAAACTTGAAGGGAATTGTATTCCCTTGAAGTTATAAGAATTGTCATATCCCCCGTTTACAATATATGAAGTCACATCAAATGCCTGGTTTCCTTGCAATCATTGTGATATGACATGAATATGTCAAATGTATTACCATGAAATTCTATTGTATAGATATGCTTATATTTATTAAAAAGAGAGAGAGAGAGAGAGAGGAGAATTAAGTACTTTTTCAGCACTGTCTTACCAAATTGGCAAAATCATTTTTACTGTTAAAAAAGTGGTCCCCCAGCATTTTCTGATAATGAAACCACTTACAGATAAATACGTTAATTTTATTCCTATGTTACCACTATGTGATCCCATGACATACTTAGCTAATTAAATTGATTTTCTCCCAAAATAAAATCCAATTGATTTGTGGTTTATAATCCCACATACTTTTCTCCAGTGGGAGCTGAGATCCTTAGTTTGGGAATGTGTCTTTTGGGGCCAACTTTTGTAGCCTTGGTGAAGTAGACTACAGAAATTTTCTTGCTCATTTACATTGTTTGCCACTGATACGCACTTAAAGACAATATTAAAATTCAACAATTGCTATCATTCCATGTTATTATATATGCTGTTACATATGTCCTGAAAATTGTGGTAAGATAAGATGCTATGGTACCATTTGCCATTATAGTACAGCGAGAGCTCGCTTATAACATTACAGAGATTTACTTGGCAACATGCATACTGAATCGAACTCTAGGCTGAAGTAAATAACTGATTTTTACATCAAAGGAGCCTTTCCACCACAACTCAGGGAGCCTTTCTTTCTCTTTGGCCGAGAAGCAGCAAGTTTAATGTATTCTTGAAGTCTTGGTGGTTTCAAAATCTACAGTTAAACTTTCTGAGGAGAAAAGAGGGATCCAAACTCTTCTTTTGACCACTCTTCAAATGGTCCCTTATATTAGATAGAAACCCATCTTGGTTGTTGCGGGAGATACTGCTATATGCTAAACAATCTTTTAGGACCTTGCCCTACAGCTACTATCCTTGTTTGACTCTCACTGACCTCTAAAAGATTGATGAACTATTACATTTTGAAGATCAAATGTAAGATTAAAAGAATTCTTCACATATAATGTTGAATTTCGACCCCACTTCTAGAGTCTACAATGACAATTTATACAGATTGCTGAGCAGATGCAGAGAGATACTGATTTCTGCAGGACTCATCAATGCATTGTTGCTGCTTGTGACTCACCTAGAGCTACTGTGAAATAATTTGATAATGCTGTAGGCTGACCTAGTGATTTCTATACCAATATTTTGACTTAAATGCCTCTTACTTGGAATTGTCTGAGATGGGTCAAGCAGAAAATAAGAGATGACTCACAATAGCCCACAAAAGGGTCATTAAGAGATAATGCCAGAACTATTAGATTTGATGCCTCTGGCCTCTGTCAACTTATGGAATTGGTTTGGCCTGAGAGGGGATAAAAGCCTGCCAACACAAACAAAACAATGAAGACACCTTTGTGTTATTCAAAGGGATGTCATCTGGGGCTATGACTTGATATCCAGACTGGAAAGAATCTGCCCAGATATATAGAGAAACGTAGTAGTGTGTATGGATTAGTTAGGCCTCCTCATGACTTACAGCACCATTATCATTTGGAAAGGCATGAAATAAGAAAACAGGCATATAAATTATTTAATACTTTATAACCCTTACTTTTTATAAAGCATTTGGTAACATCAGAATAAAAGTACTTTGGTTTAAGAATGATGTTGGGTTACCTCAGCAGACACAGGATCATAAGGGAAGAAATGTAATGTTACAAAACACAGTGGGATATAGTCTTACACAAAATAAATAAGAAGAGATTCTTCCAGTCCAAGAAAGTGGTCCTAATTCTGAGATTAGTGCATTTCACAACACTAGGAAAAAAACATGGCCACAAAATTACCACATAGTTAAGAAATTTGTTTTAGGTTATCCACAAAAAGAACAGGATCTATATTTGTAGTACATCTGTTATTTCTCTCCCTAATATTGAAGCACGAGAGAATATTATTCATTATTAATGTTTTCTCTGCCAACTTCAAAGACTCAGACTTCCCATAAAATTAAAAGACACAGTCCCCAAATCCCTTTTTCTCATCCATCTTGAATGAAATTGCCAGTAACCTCCAGCTTATATGCAAGTCAACAGAATATTTCACCCTTCTTGTTCACTGGCTTTGGTGAGGAACTTATTTGCCTTTAGATTTGCTTATATCTAGGAAACTGCCATCTTCCCACAGAGAGAGTGAACAGTTCCCCAACTAATGTTATCCCTTTATGTTCCCTCATAGTTTCTTTTTTCCTATGTGCCTTCGAAGCATCTTCTTGCTTAATTTATCTTCTACTCCAATTTAAGCTACAATCACAAGGAGAGAGCTGAGCTACCTGAGAAGGAAAAAAGGCATGTAGAGAAGTTATACAGGGCCATGAGGGTGAAGCCATGGGAATACTTATTGCATAACCTGGACTGAACCTTTTATTGTCATTATCTGGCCATATCTCCAGCATCACATTTACAGAAACACTGTGAACATCAGCAAAATTTTTGCTGCTTTGGGGCACTCATGAAAAGGATGACCTGAAAAGGAAAACACATAAAAGCCTCTTCTTTACAAAAATAGAAAAAAAAGCATTGGGATATGACACATCTGTTCCTATTAGATCAAAGAACCAGGACAGAAGATATCTGGAAGAAGCTTGTAGGGATGTACAAAGTGGGTATGTAACCTGTTGACCACCAATGTGAGGCAGAAATATCCGCAGAATTTACTCTGGAAACTTCTTCCTCATCCTTTTCCTGCCCTCAGAACTCCACATAAGGAATCCAGAAGGACTGGATTTAGAAACTTCTTTATTTCATACATTTCATTAAATACATTTCAGACAGTGAAGTTACTGATCTTCCCAAATTTTACTCCATTCAGGCTTATTAAGCTGGTTACCAGTTTAGTTAACTGACTGCCTTAACCATGCAATTTCTACCATAGGTAATGGAAGGACAACCAGAAACAACCGTTTTGGCTTATAATGTGGTCATCTGTGGTGACTTGCTGAGAAGCACTAAACAGTAAAAGGTGACATGAAAGAAACTTGAGTTCTTGAAAAGGCTTGTAGTTTGCATGGATGTTATTTTGACTAGGCTGCCAGAGATAACACCGTACTTTCTTCTTCTGATTGAATTGTGAACATACAGATTTCATTTTGTAATTACTGATATTCCAATATTACTGATATAATTACTGACACACTGAAGTTATATCAAATTTCAAAGGTGGAATGGAGGGCTGAACTTGGCAAAACTGTGTGATGTTGAAAACTAAAGTATTTTTTATTTAAAATGACATTTCAATTTGCATTCTTATAAAAGCTTGTAACATAAGTTATCTTATTAAATTATTTCAAAAATGGATGTTCATTTTATGACAATGTAGCTCAGAAGAATGATTAAAAATCTACTTCTGAGTAAAGATACTTCTCCTTATGCTTAATGAGACTGTATTAGTGACTATATTTGTAATACATATCAATAGTCATTAATATACACCCCAAAGACACGCAAACAGGTTTCTGAAAGCTTAAAACAGAAAGATGTTATTTTTTTTCCTTAATTCTTTAAAAGTGGAAGAGATTAACAGAAAAACTCTTTTCCTCTTTTTCAAGATCATTAAGGATACAAATGTCTGAGCTTGCTGACATGTATTTACGAACAGAAGCATGAACAAATTTGTACAGGGCAGAAGATGATGAATTTTCTTCATAGGGAATTTTTTATTCATAATGAAAACACCATCAGCATTTTATATTTTTAATACAAAATACTGTTACTTTTTAAGCACAGAGGGATAATTTTATATCTTTCTCTGAATATATCATTCTGACTTACATAACTTTGATATGATAGTTTGCTTGAAGCAGTATATGCCCATTCTCTTAAGTAGGCATGATCACTATTCTTCAATAGATCTCAAAATATTTTAAGCTGGTATGCTCGTTTTTGGGTTGAGCCAATTAAATTAAATTGGCTTAAAATTAAGCCATAAGGCAAGTAAATGACTTGCCAATAGCAAATAAGTTAAAAAATTCAGGAAAACATTCCTGTTTTCCTAAGCCCATAATTGCAATTCTGACTACATAGATGACCCTAATGAGAAAGTAAAGGTTTCTTTTCAGAAAACATGTAATTCTCATTTCTGGTATTTGTCAGTTTTAATTTAATCCTACAGAGAAAAAATTAAAAATCATATAAGGTACTATTGGTAAAGCAAGAGTCTGTAATAAACTATTGACCGCTTCCAAAAAGTGTCTCCTGTTCTTTCTTTACACCTCATATTGCTTTAAGTGTAAAGCAGCAGTTCTCAAACTGTGAGCTTGGCACCATGGGGAGACTTTGATCTCCTATAGGGGAGAATACAAATAAGACAAGTGAAAACAGAAAAGAAATGGTTTTACTTACCCTCCCCAACCCCTAATCCCCTGCATTGAATTTCTGCCATTTAGGACTTGCAAAAAATAGAAGCCACTTATGGTACATGGTATACTTTATTTCCCTGCTTCAACTCAAAGTGGATTAAGATCTGATAGCTGACAAGCATAAAAAGGTTTCCATACATGTGTTTACAATATTAGGTAACATTTCAGGCTGTGGTCAAAAGTAAGGTAGTGACATACATAAAAAATAAGACCAGAACTTGTTTGCATTTTAATAAATTATTGTCATCAGTTAGGGACAAGGACATTGTTGTGGTTTAACCTCAGTCAGCAACTGAGCACCACACAGCCGCTCAGTCAGCCTCCCCCGGCTCGGGTTGGGGGGGAAACCCCAACCGAAACCAGGACAGACATAAAAATTACTTTCAGGGGTAAGAGAGAAGTTCAATAAATTCTTCGAGTCTGTCTGGGGATTTGGGGGAGATTCCCACACCTAATGTGGTGTTGGTAGCAGATAGGTTGCAGGAGCAATAGCATTTTGAGAGAAATATGCAGGTGTGAAACCAAGGAGATGTCACCAAGATAAGATGGCAATCACCCAAGGAACTCAGCTGTGAAACTGAAGGACTATGGCAAAGGTGGATACCATTACAAACTGCCACTGAGACAAGTACCAGCACTTAGCTCATCTCCAGTTTCCCATGTTCGCATCTACAAAAAAGGGCTCTGGAGGAGATCCTGGGAGCTGCAGACCACTGAGCCTCACTCACTGCTAAGGCGGATGAGTCTATAATAAAGAATGATATTACTGAGTATATGCATAAAATAGTATGGTGAGGAAGAGTCGAAATCTTCTGAGAAGGGAAATGCTGCCTCACTGACCTGCTGGACTTCTATGAGAGTGTCACTTAGCCCATGGATAAAGGAGAGATCATGGAAATCGTATAACTGGATTTTAAAAAAGACTTTGATGATGTTCCACACCCAAGTCTATTAAAGAAACGGAGCAGTCACCAGGTTGGAGGAAAGGATATTTTAGAGACAGGAAGCAAAGGCTAGAACTTAATAATTATTTTCCCAGCTGCAGAAGAGTCAGCAGTGGATTCCTCCAGTGACTGGTCTTATTCAACTTTGCAGGACATGGAGAAGGGGCTATGCAATGCATCTACAAGTTTGTAGATCAAATTAACCTCTTGCAAGTAGTCAAATGTCATACTAGCGACAAAGTACTGAAAAAGGACTCATCAAATAAATGCTTGGACTAAAAGGTAGTAGTTGAGCTTCAGTGGGCCTAGATATATGAAGCAATTTATCTAAGGGCAAACAGTCTAAATTGCAGCTTCGTGAGGCTGAATTTGGAACTGGAACTTAAGAAAGAGTCAAGGTTGAAAGTTTACTAGATAATTGGTTCCACCTGCAGCAGCAGAAACAAAAGGTACCAGAATGAAGTATGGTCAGGATGGATTCTGAGAGAAAGACAGAGGGTCTCATTTTGCTATTAAATGAAATCCTGCTGTCCCAGACCATAGCACTGCATATAGTTCTGGCCTCTACATCTCAGGAATGACATAATCAAGTTAGATAAGATACAGAGGAGAATGCCTAAAACAATGAGAGGGATAGAGCAGCTTCTGTCTGAGGAGAGACTGAAGAGGCTGTGACTCTTCAATTTGGAAAGGAGGAGGCTGAGTGGGGAATACGAATGAGGTTTACAAGATGATGGAGGTGATGGACAAGGTCATTTCAGCACTAAATCCTGGTGCTGAAACACCAGGCACCAAAACTGGACTGAAACGTAGGCTTTTGATCAAATTAATATTAGGTTGGTTTAAAACATACTAAAGAAGGTAATTCTTCATATAATGAGTTTCTGGAATTCAATGTCACAAGAGTTTGTGGGAGCAGACAATATTGGCAAATTTAAAAAGGATTAGGTAACTTCATGGACAACAGATTTAAAAAGAGTACTAAACAGACAAGGCATGGATGTGTCTTCCATCATCACCAATACAGCATTTCTGGATGGTGCAGAAGTATGAAATATCTCTAAATATCCTCTCTTATTTCCTACCCTTACAGATTTTCCCTTAGGACTGTGTGTCTGATTGATAAAAATCTCAAAGCCCTCCTTGAGAAGGGGTAAAGGCTAAGTGAAAAGAAATCAGCAAAAAGCCAACAGTCACAGGGAACAACAAATGAAGAAAAGAAAGAGGGTGAAAGTAAAAAATATAGAAATAAGGAACTTCAGAGAGACTTTGCACAAAGCACCATACCAGAGCCCACCACTCCCTGTTGACATCCAAGGAGCGGACGTGGATTAAATTCATACAAATGTTCATTAACAGAAAAGTCAACACTTGTCAATAGATACCATACTGTTAGGGTCTCAATAAGATATAAGGTAATCCAAAGATCCAAACTACATCTCAGAGGGAGGTAAAAGGAAGGAAAAGAAATGAAAAAAAAAAAAAAAAGAAAGAAAAGGGAAAACAGGGATTTTTTTAGTGTTTTAAAGTGAACCATCTTTTGTACACAATAGCTTTTGTCATGGTTTAAAAAATCTAAAAGAAAAGGAATACTTTAGTCTCTTGCTTCTTGAGTGATTTTCTTGATGAAAAGACTAGAGGCCTTTATCTGAAATAAATCTGGAAACTTTTTTCTGTTGTCTCAAAGGTACTTGGCAGATCAGTTCTAAACATGTGAATAGGATTAAGTAGAGGATTTTAGAGTATAAGCTTATGACATATCACCAACATATTAACTATAGATACATTTTTTTTAAAGCAGTTTCTTTCCAGTGGAAATGTGTATCTGTCCTGGGATCCCTGGGTAAGAAATTTCCATTAATAAGGAATCTGTTGAAAAGAGCAACATATTTGGGGGGGGGGGAACCACAAAAGTGCCAAGAGACGTTCATGCTCCAGGTAAAGATATTGCTGAAAAAAACCCTAGCAAATGGTATCATCAGCATAAACAGCTGTAGGAAAATGGTTTAATGAAAATAACATAACTTAGCTGCCAGGGCCCAGGGACTATTTGAGAGAGCACAATGCAAACCAGAGAGATTGCTTGAAGAGATTCTGAAAGCATGAGATTTCTAGCATTTTTTCTTACAGAACTTCAGAGCTTCATCTGGCCATTGCGGTACTGGAATTCAACAAAACACAGGAAAGCACACAGCTTTTGGAATAGATCATCTTAAATTTTCTTTTACATCCCAGTTACATTTTTCTGATCACATGTTCACACAAAATTTAGTAACTGAAACAAAGCAAGCAGTATATAAGGTGAATAACAATAATTTTGTGGCTTCATTTATTCCCAGGTTGTCACACATGGTCTCAGAATAATACTTTAGTCTTAGTAAAGTGCACATAAAGGTCAATACTTTACAGGATTGATTCAACATAAATAAATAAATAAATAAATACACCTGTAGCCCCGAGGAAAAAAAACATATTTTTTATCTTAACATATACAAAAAGGATCAGAGCTCATAAAAGAAAATACAGTCCCATTGACAATCATCTTTCTTAATTTTATCTAAAGAAAAACATCAAGAAATGTGATTTATAATTTCACAGAGAGCAGCGATCATTTTATTTGTTCTTAATAAAACACACCCTATCTCTCCCCCTTTTTCAAACACTATTCAGAATATAACAGTGTAGAACTAAACCAATCTAAGCTGAATGAAACACCTTTTCATAAAAGTGAATGGAAATACTAAAAATCCAGAAGTTACTGTAACTAAACTAGGAAGGACAGGAATGGAAGCAGCATCTAAATGTTGGGAAGGCAGTTCCTGTAATAAGACATTCCCATAAAAACCTTTTTTTAGAAGTGTGAGTGGACAGATATATGAGGACAAAATGTACAAGAATCATGATAGCAATATATTAAATGAAATTATTCTAATTAAAACATTAGTATATAATAAACCATAGCATATCTTATTCACATTATAGAGATAAAAATCATATTATTCAAGTTTAGTATTTAACAGCAAAAAGTTTATAAAAACCCACTCTTTTCTGCCCCTCTCATGCAGGAATGGACTGAAGATTGCTAATGTTCCTAAAACCAAGGGTAGGTACTATCTATAATAAAGCTGGAGAATTATAAAAATAACTTTAGGATTAGAAAAAAAATTGGATGCAATGCTCTAACATCCTCCTATCTGGGGGCATGGGAGTTTGGAGTAGACGCCCTCCTGAACTTGCCTTTAACACTACAATTGTCTCTCATCTTTGCTCAGTTTTGTAAGGCCAGTGTTATTTCTCATAAAATAATGGAAGGGAAATCCAGAAGTCTCCCTCACTAAGATTAGAAAGGCTCAGATTGTCACAGACCTTTTTGTGAAGGACACAGGAACAGGACAGCCTTATCCTGAGATGGTGATAATACTAGCTTGTACTAATGGACTGAATAGACCTCTAATGAGTCTGCTTGTGGGCTCAGCTGCAATACCTCTCAGAGGCCAAATGTCAGGGGGTGTAACGCCTCTTTAAACAGCCATCTATCATTTTACAATACAGCCACCACACTGTATTTGATTTAAATTTAGCCAAATTTATGTATTTACTGTGAGGCAGTCTGACGTATTATGTATCAGAAGTTATTTTTCTTTCTATAGAAACAACTTATAACTCATACTTTAAAGCTAACACTATATATAAAAATTAAAAATTTAATGTTCCTGTTCATTAAAACAAATGCTGTTTTGCACAAGCTACTAACTTCAGATAATCCCCCAGACTCCTAGCTGAGGTCAATCCTTGCAAATCAGGGTTTTTTTGATTTTGTATTAATTTGCACTTCTGTTTTTAAAAGTCCTCGAGACTGATCACACAGCAGTCAAAATAAATGGACTCACAGGAGTTCATTTATGCACAGGAAAAAAAAAAGGCAATGCCATTGATTCATTGAGCTTCATCTGCTTGTATTTAAAAAGAAAACAAAACAGAGCAACAAAAAAAAGAATACCCCACCCATTGAACTCCCCCTTTCAAAATTCTTTATTGTGTTATTTTTGTTCCAAAACTCTGCTCACCTAAAGTGAGAATGCACTTTGAAAAAAGTGATTTCTCTGGCCCAAACAGAAAGAAGTATATAGAATATAGTGCTGATTTTGTCACTGGAGTTCTGTCCCAACCAAGGCTGCCTGAATATAATTGAACTGCAGGTGTTAAAAAAGAAGAAAGATTAATCATTCAGAAATAAACTGTCTGATTGCAAAGATGGAACAAAACTTGATAAATGCTGGAGATATTTTACCTCTGGAAGACCGTAAAGAAAAGGTTTCCTATGAGCCTTTCATTTGTTCTCTTTTGCCTTTTACAAAGCTTTTTATTTTCTTCTATTGGCTGGAAACCAGAAGAGGTGGAAAGGGGAGGACTGGCATATGAATGCTCTAACCCGCGTCCCAGAAAAAAAGATTTGCATCCAAATCTGCATCTTTACCCTGACACCCCTTGGAGCCGTCTCACTGAAAGCTAACTCTTGAAATGATGGCTCATTTCTCACTGCCTCCCGTCCCCATAATGTAGGAGGGAAAAAAGAGAAAGACTCCTAGTTTATATTCTGGGTGATAAACTGACTTGTTCCTATACCCCATCCTCATTACTGATGAGCTGAGAGCTGATCACACAACTGGAAGAACAAGTAGGTCTATGATATACTAGCTTTTCACAAGATGCCTGTGAGTCACCAGTGTGATGCAGCCATGGAAATAACTCATGCAACCAGTCACAGTCTTTGCAGACAGTCGACAAATATTATGGCCATAGGGCAGGACATAAGGGAGATCATATCTGGAGCATGGTTTAAGGTGCAGAAGTAGTCACAGTCAGGGAAAAAAGTCAAATTGAAACAGATTTAGAGTAAGACTGCATCCCATTAGGATGGTATGGAAACAAGCCAGGGAACCTGATTAGCGAATGTCTGCACTGAGCAACGAAGAGCAGTGCAGAGCGCCCTGAGCTGCCATGGACTTTATCTGCTCTGGAAGCAGTATATCACAGTGTGGTGCTGATGGGCTGTATTTATGATCTTAAACTGCATTAAAGTGGATGAACTGCTTCTGGCCCTGAGCTGGTGTTGCTGCAGCACAACAGGTAGACATATCAGCTGGAGTCAGCAGTAGCTCAGGAATCTGCACCAAATTTCACTGCACTGCATAGACATCTTCTGTATGAGCTTGGCTTGTGCATTCAGGCAAAATGAAAGCTGTCAGGGCATATGATTGCTTGCTATAAATATATCGAGGAGAGGAGGGGAAAGGGGTGACTGACACCAGGGCTGGAAAAGAACTATTTAAATTAGGGGATAATGCTGGCACAAAATCAAATAGATATAAACTAGTTACAAATAGGTTCAGGCTGTAAATTAGAAGACAGTTTCAAACCATCAGAGCAGTGAGATTCCAGAAGGCTTTCCAACAAGAGGAAGAGGGCCAAAAAGCCTAATTACTTTTAAGATAAGTTAAAACATTTGTGAGAGGGATTATATGGCATGACTGCCTGAGGAAGCTGGATAAGATTCAGTGACTCAGGCTGTTCTTCCTAAATTTATATTCTTCTGAACATTTTCCTACCATCTCACAAGTCCCTTAGTCCTTCACAGTAGGTCACTAGGTTCTCCTAATCCCCTCAGACAGCTCAGATCTCTCTTACACTATACCAGTACTGGGGCTCTTGACCTCCCTGTCAGGGAAGAGCCCCGTGCGTACTGCTGTGAAACTGCTCCCACCCACATGAACCACCCAGATGAGTTCCCTGAACCTTTGAGTTTCCGTGTTAACCACAGTCTGAGCTCCTGTTTCTTGTGAAATGATGGAAGGCCTTAACTTCATGCTTCTTGCAAATATTTGTCTTCTGGTGTGAACAGAACGTAAGTTGTTTGTGATGTTGCCTTGATCTGAGCCTTTGCTGCACTCGGTGGTATTGCAGTGCAAAGACCACACCCAACCACCCCACTATCTCTCTTCCTTGCTTCAGCGAAGGGGTTTGACCTTTCTGAGACCCCTTTTTTCCCTCACTAGCCTCTTGAAGCAAAATAGGAAAAAGAAAAAGAAAAAAAGACATCTAGTTAAAAGGATTTTGTATCTGTTCAAAAGAGAAAGGTGAGAGTTTGGATCTGGCCACATAAAAAGTTTCTCTGTTGTCTTTTCACTGAAGCTCATGGTACTTGGTAGAGCTTTTTTTGCCTTTTTTAAAACCCCAGTTTCTAGAGATATCTTCACATGACAATCTCAGCAGCTAGTAAAAATCTTTCTAGTCCTCCACCCTGCAGCAAAAAAGTCTGAAAAAGTTTCAGGATGCTTCTTAGGTAGTCCAGAAAAATAGAAAGCAGGTAAAACACTATTATCTTCTATACTCACAATTCTGCAAGGCCAAATCAGGGAGTATGGGGTGGTAGTGCTGCCACACACCCTCTTCCAGATGTTATTGTTTCCATGCTGTGTCCTTTAGGAAAAAGAATAAATCTCTGTTTATGGCCTCTTGAGTTTTAAATCATCTCCAGACTGGTGATATGTAACTGTTACTATAATCACTTGGCCAATCAGTTTCCTTTTCACCATACCAGTCACATAAATGTAAATGCTTTGAAGTTCATTGGCTCTCTCTGAAATCAGATTTTTTTTCCTCATCCTTCTTCTAGTAAAGAGCTAAATTTATCTTTTGATTCCCAGTATGTTATTGAAGGACAATGGAACATACTCCCTTTTTCTTGTTCTCACCACCTTAAGCTCTTTCCTATGCCAGAGGTACTCAAAATTTTCATCCTCACAACAGTGTATTCAGTGCTTTATGAAACTGGGCTCTTAGTGTAGCCTCCTTAATTTCCTGTCCTGAGTGCACTGGGCAGTAGGACCTGACCTACACCTATTAGTTCTGCAGTTGTATCTTGGTTGATTGCCGGAATGTGTCTGTACAAGGACAAGAGGACCATGGTGCAGGCCTCCTTGGATGAGCACTGAGCCTTGAAGGAAGGATCTGTGGTGGCACGCTGGGGAGCCTCCACTTTGGGAACAGAAGCTGCATAGGCTCATGTGTGTTGAGCATGTGTCCCATGCTTAGGCAGTCCCCTGAAAACACTAAAATTTCCCTAGAGAAGATGAAGTGATTATCCCCTATAGATCAATGTCTAAATTGTATAACACTGCAGTTATTCTACTGCCATAAATGCATTCACTGAGTGATTAAAATAAGCAAAAGAAAGCAAGTGTCACTAATATGCTGGTAACATTTTTATAAATGTGCTATAATTTGTTTGAAGGGAGAATACAGACTGGATTCCTCTGTGCTCAGCCATTTAAGATTTTCCTTATATTTTAGGCTCCTTTCTGAACTTAGTAACAGATCTACCTAAAGGAATAGCTTTGGAGGGTCGGGGCAGTAAAAGTGCCATACACAACACCCTACTTTGCGCATCTTGGGTTCCTGAAAAGTCAGGCCAGCAGAGGAAGGTAACACTGCCACCAGGAAAGGGTTGCTGCTGGGGTACTGGAAGGGGGTGCTGGCTGTTCCTCCCAGTAGCAATAACAACTCTGACCAGCAGAAGGTCTAGTCCTTTCTCTTCCTGTGACCAGATTAAACCTTCCTACCCCAGCATTTTTTGACTAATAAAATTTTGTCCACAGTGCTAAGGAGTCTGGATCCAGCTCTGGTGGCAAGCACCTGTGCCATACATGGCAAAGTAGGAAAGGGCTGGCACGTAAGTGTCACATAAAGTACATAAAGCACATAGCCAACAATCCCCGATACTAACTGTATGGTAAAGCTCTCTCTTCTCTTTTCTGGAACAATTGCATAGCAATATTAACTATAGCACTACAGAGAATAAAATATTTTTTTTCTGATAAGGAAATTAAGGGACATAGTTTTCTATCTGTAAAGGGAACTGTGTTTGAAAAATATTTAAAAAAATTAAAATGCTACTACTTTATAAGCAAGTGTAAGAATAGCTAGTGTCAAAATACTGAAAAAGAAACACTAGGGAACTGTACAACTCAATCATTTATAAGATGTGAATATTATACTGTGCTAACTTTTGTTGCTCAAATGCACAGGTAAATAGATCACAATTCATTTTAAAATCATAGAATCATAGAATCATAGAATCATTAAGGTTGGAAAAGACCCCTAAGATCATCGAGTCCAACCATCGACCCAACACCACCATGCCCACTAAACCATGTCCCTAAGCACCACATCTACACATCTTTTAAATACTTCCAGGGATGGTGACTCAACCACTTCCCTGGGCAGCCTGTTCCAATGTTTA
>NW_008823912.1:93106-139093 GCF_000699105.1 Pygoscelis adeliae
TCCAACATCTCAACGTCCTTCTTGTAGTGAGGGACCCAAAACTGAACACATTATTCGAGGTGGGGCCTCGCCAGTGCCGAGTACAGGGGCACGATCCCTTCCCTACTCCTGCTGGCCACACTATTTCTGATACAGGCCAGGATGCCATTGGCCTTCTTGGCCGCCTGGGCACACTGCTGGCTCATGTTCAGCCGGCTGTCAACCAACACCCCCAGGTCCTTTTCCAACAGGCAGCTTTCCAGCCACTCTTCCCCAAGCCTGTAGCGCTGCATGGGGTTGTTGTGGCCAAAGTGCAGGACCCGGCACTTGGCCTTGTTGAATCTCACACAGTTGGCCTGGGCCCATCGATCCAGCCTGTCCAGGGCCCTCTGCAGAGCCTTCCTACCCTCGAGCAGATCAACACTGCCACCCAACTTGGTGTCGTCTGCAAACTTACTGAGGGTGCACTCGATCCCCTCATCCAGATCGTTGATAAAGATATTGAACAAGACCGGCCCCAAATCTAAGCCCTGGGGAAGACTGCTCATGATTGGCCGCCAACTGGATTTAACTCCAAAAGTTACAAGAATAAACTGTTGTAGGGCTTGGAGAACAAGTATGTTAGCTGTGGAACGTAAGTACCATGAATTTAAAGAAACTCATTCAAGGATTGTGTCTTAAGAAACTGCTATTACAAGAATTTTCATTTGAGGTCAAAATCTGTGGGGAAAATGTAAAAGATGCTAGATTAAAAATGATAATTCAGAAGAAAATAAATATTTCCAGAATAAACAAACCTTTCAGTTCTATGTGAATTCATGCTTCCAATAGAAAATGTAGTTCCTATTCAAAGGGCAAATGGAAATGGTCAGCTATAACAGGGTTCCTGTACATTTGGAATATACTTACTTCCAAGATTTTCCAAACTTTGTAATATTCTATGGTTCTCTTCACCCCTTTTTTTAAAGATCTCTCTCCTCTCATTTTTTTTCTGGCCTTCCAATTAAATGTGGTATAAAAACAAAATTGAGACACATGAAACTAACTGAAGTGATGTGACAGAGGTATGTATGTTTGCCAACCCACATCAGCTGAATCACATCTGGGAATGAGGACTGAAGACTTTTTCAGCACAAAGTGTTCATCATACTTATAATTACAAGAAACTTTATATTTTTTTCCTTCTCTTCAAGATGCTGAGAGGGCTGGGGCCAACAAGGGAGATTTTCTTGGGTACAGAGCTGAGGAAGGGAACCCCAGCCTGAGGTCCAAGAAAGCCGTGGTGACTGCATGTGGAGGGGGTGGGAGAGAAAGGTGACAGCAGCGCTGTCACAAGGGAGCTTACCTAGCTTCTCTGCACTGGGAGCACAATAAAGGCACCAAAAATGTGCCTGCGAGATGTGCACTGCTGACTCTCACCTTAAATTGTTGAAAAGGTACAAAGATGCTTAAAGGCAGGGGCTCCCCTTCTTCCAGCATCTCTTCCCTCAATCAGGGAAAAAGACAAACAAAAGTGAACTCACTGAAGTTGGTTTTGTTCTAATAGTTGCAGCACTATTTGAAAGTTGTTTGATTGTGAAGATGTACCAAAAAATACCTTCAAGCACTGCAGTATCAGGCCCAAGTTCATTCCAACCAACACTAAGCAATTAAATGTCAATGGTAAAATAAACTAGTGGTTGTGTGGTAAAATAATCTGGTTGTAGGCGAGCTTCATAGCCAGGGGAGAAGTGGATATTTCCAAAATCCTAGTCACACTTTAAGTGGGTGACATGCCTTGTGGAAATGATCATACAGGTAAGGAATCATCATTATTTCTATTAAATAAACAGTTGAACATGGTGTTGGGAAATAACTTTACCACCGCAGGTTCTTCAGATATTTTCTTGATCTCTCAGACCTGGCTTTCAATGATATAAAACTCATACACTGTATGACTGAATGCAAAAGCTTAGTTACAAAAGTATTTATTTTCTATTTTTTTCTGTTATGTTCCATTACAAAAAGAAACAAAACAAAACATAACAAAAACAAAACAGAAGATAGCATTTTATTAGTGGTACATTAATGAGCTTAAACACCTAGGTGACTTATGTTTGTCACAAATACATATTACAAACAACCACAAAACCGTAACTAAAAATTAAATAAATAATTTGAATAGTTTTTCTTAAATTTTTAATATTTATAAAATATATAGCACTTTCTATTACATTTTTTCATTCATTTTTATCCATAACAAATTAAGACTTATGACATATATTGTAAATATGCTAAAGGGATAAGAATAATTAAAAAATCAAAGTTCCTGGAGGTATGAAATAGTAAATCAGTTAATGTTTATCAATTTATTATTGTATATCCAGATTGTGCATATCCTGCAAAAATAGCCATTTCTTCAACTAATATACATATTTTTCTTTATAGTATTATAAGATTAAGTTTTTAAGTGTAAAGCTTCATGGATTTATGCTTCTGTTTTATAGTTGTGCCTAATATGTAACTTTCATTAATATATACTGAATATCTTCCATTAGTATATACTAATATATACACACGCACATGCACACACACACACTATGCATTATATATTAGTATATACTGAATAATAAAAGAATTTCTATAATATATAGTTGGGATTCTTGTGGATAAAGTTGTTGAAAGTGGAAGGCATGTATACCATAGTGAAAACTGACTAGGTTATGTAAATGAAAGCATTTAGTTTTATATTGTTCAGTGTATTTTAACAGATTATGTAATGCACTGTAATAATATACAAAATCCAAACAGAAATTTATTTTTATTCCAGTATTCCTATGCTTTTCTCTATGATTCCAACAGAATATGAACTGCTGTCTCTGCTAAACTTCCTGAAAATGGAGCCAAGCAAGTAGAAATGTGTTGACATTACAGACCTTATTCCAGGAAAATACTAAAATGGCATTTAAGAACCCTCCAAGTCAGGAAAGCACTTAAGCTCAGATATGACTTTATTTGCTTTAACCTGAATGTTAATCACACACTGAAGCACTCTTACTGGTACATGGATGCCCTTGCCATAATCCTTAATACTGTCCCCTGACTGCGTAAGAGGTTTAGAGGCTCTGTTATGCAGCTGAGAGCACAGTTTTGCCATCTGTCTGAGCAAAGGGGGTGAGGGGACAGGGAAGTGTGCTTGGGGACCTCAGAGCAAATATTCAGGTGTATATTTGCTGTAGACCGGGAGAAAGATGCAGCAGGCAGAGGGCTGACCAGCCTGCTTGCAACCAATACTGTCCTGGTCTGGCGAGGGAAAAAGGTGATGCAGAATAACCTGCCCTGGGCACCCATCAGCCTTCTTCAGCTTCATTCTGCCCCTTGCCGCAGCGCAGCATTCCCCTTCAGGCACTAAGCTCTGGCGGGCTATACCATGAAGCTCAGCTTTCTAGAGTCCTTCAAGCACCCACGGTGCATGAGCAGCAGCCGCTGCAGAGACAGAAATGGCTGGCACCAGGAGCTGGCAGCCTCGCTCTTAGCATCTCAGAGGGTTTTTTCCTCTGGACTCACTTCAGTTGGGCCACATAGTCTGAAAGCCCATCAGGACCTGGAACTCATACAGGTGAGATGCACATTTAGTTTCTTCCTAAAAGCCCAGTTCATGTGCTTAAAGACAGCTCTGTGATATGAAGAATAGCACAGTGAGTGGCAGCAGGCAGGAATCTGACTTCAAAAGCACATTCCTGATAAAATGAAAACACCAACCTAGAAGCACCTGTAGCTTCTTAGAGACACACACAGACACCCCTTCAGAGATCCTAAGCTACGTTCCTGCCTTGTATTTCCCTTTTGAGAGCCTCAAGTCCTACCTTAGGCATCTAAGACAGGTGCTTAAATCTTGGGATCTTGAGTGAGTCTCTCATGTTTCCCATCACGCAGAACTGGTCAGAGGTGAGAGTCCAAAGTATGGACTTGTAATTGCCCGAGGTTGAACATTTTAAAATCAGCTTAAGCTTTTTTCAGACACTACACTTTTTCAGAGACCAGACCCTGTAAGGAAATGGAAAGTGCAATACAAGGATTAGTGTTTAATATAAATAAAATTACATTTTCCAAGAGGTTCCTTGGAATTGCCATACCAGGATGAAAACTGGTCTTTCTTTTTGGCATAGGGAATACTTGAAGGTACTTAGACAATATGTAGCAAAGCTGCTGAACTTCTAGGGGCAACTGTACATTCACAAGATCTTCAGCTTTTTTAATATTTTGTTTGATGTAAGAAACACCTTAAGGCATTGAATCAACCAAATCACATTTAAAGTAATAGGCAGCAGTACTGACAACTACCTACTCATGTTTAACTATCCACTTTGAGGTGTTCTGATAAAGTCTATGTGCAAAAAGTAAATAAATATATTTTTGTAGAATCAAGGACTAATTTGGAAAATATTATTTTTCATTATTCTCATCTCAAAGCATATTGATACTGTATATTATTGGTTTGCATTCTTATGACTTCTAGTTTGAATAGACAAAACTTCAAATTACTGGTCTTAAAAAATAGCCCACTTACAACTAGTTTGTCTCCACAAACTTTTTGCTGCACTTAATTAACAAAATAAAATGGCCAACATTTAAAAATATCCTGATTTTTATTTCAAAGGTGTCTTCATGCGACAGGAATGCAAAGCTCTCTTGAAAATCTGGAACTGTATTTTTAAACAGATGTAAGAAATTAAACGTATTCATTCACTGATGAAATCCAGAATAACATGTATTCAAATCGGTAACACTTTCATAATAAAATTATGCTAACACTATAACCTATCATATGGTTAGTTCCGTGAAGGTCAAATCGTTTAAAATTTCCATCATAAAGCAAAGCAAATCAAACCAAATATATTTAGTTATACTTGAGTACACATTTTTGGTATACTATGTAATATCACTTCAATAGGCACAGTACTATAAAGAATTTTTTTTTATTAAACTTATTTAAGAATATCATGACATAAAGAAAACAAATTACATTTTATGTTATGGGTTGGTTGGTTTGCTCTTTTTTGTTAAAATATTTGCTTTCACTTGCATACAGATTTTTAGCAAAAGCTGATAGCTCATTATAATTGTGTTTTTTCATTGTCACTGGGCTGTGTTGACTTACAAAATACTTGTATTCATTATATGTTATGTGTGAAATGATAGGCTGCAACATAAAACCTGGGTTTTGACATATGCGTATGAAGTTCACTATGCTTTAAATGGGAATCTCCTGTAGGTATTTAAATGAAAAATATAGCCATTTAATATGTTTGTAAATTATATTTCACTATTTCAGGATTAGTTAAAACACAAAGTTTAAAATTTTCCCTCTTTGGTTCAAGACTGAATTTCTGACCAACTTGCCCTAAAATGGCAAGCCTGGACGTAGAGTCACCGCTGAATATTCTGTGAGGTTAGTGCACAAACCCCTGCTGCATTTACAAACCAACGCTGACCTGCAGTCAAGGCTATGGCATTTTATATTCTCACAACATCACTTTCATCTTTTTGAAAATAAATGTATTGATAAAGCCCAACCAGTTTAGCTCTTTGAAATACAGGGGTTTAGAAAAACCAAAAAAATCAATTTACAGGCTAATGTTTGTCTCTTAAATGTTGTGTATTTAATGCCTGGTTACAAAAGTCTCACTGATAAATACAGCAGTTCTACAAACAGAATACTTGACAGAGATCTCTAGGATACCCTGGTGGAGTCCCAAAAGTTCATGTCATTACCACAGTTCTGCACAAGAAGCATTTTTTTAAAAATTGGGGGGGAGGGGCTTTCATGTCATGGAATCCCTTAATCTACAGCAATTTGCAATTACATACTTTCTGCTCGTTTGGGTAAATGTTATGTTCGTTGAAGCACATTAAACAATGTCCCTTAAACAACTCTCAGTTTCAGTGCTATAACTGTGCACATGACATGAATGGTTGAAGGAAAAACTTTCAATTGGCAGCTGATTAGTTTTAGATTCTGCTATTACCAGCAGAGCATTTACTGAGGTGTTAGCACATGCCAACACTGTGATAGCGGAGTGCCACAACAACGCACTAAAAGAAAGGAGATGATTCGGGAGCACAGAGGAGGAGAACTGTCATTAACAGATACCGAGCTTCCGTTTTCAGCGTTGTCAGTGCTCTGTCAAAATTTTTGTTTCCAGTATATGCTTTCTTGACAAGGACAGTGCCAGAGTTACCATCGTTAAACCCCTTAGACTGTTGTAGCTTTGGATTCAAAATATCTGGAGTTTGCACTCTCTCAGGAACTCAAGATGCCATGGACAGCCACAGTAGTTTTATGTGTCATTCAGAGACCAGGATGTGACCCCCTTGTTTAGGGACATTTCATATAAACAAACATACGATGATGACTATGAAAATGTTGGATTTTGATGACACTTAAAGCATTTAATAGCTGGATTATGACATCATTCCATTGTATTTAGCATGGAAAATACATGTGTAACCCTTGGAGGTGTACTAATAAGAAGTAAGCATGTACTGAAAGTCATCTGAAAGTGATAAAAGAGTCCCCAGAAAATATGTTTTCAGATTATTTGCATCTAGTATCAAGTGAGATCAGCTGTACTTCAAGGCAAGGATACTCTCACACACATATCCAAATACTTCTAATGCAAAGCAGAAAAAACAGAGACATGATTTGCCCCTACAGTTTATTCATCTTTTGTCCCTGCCTTGCATTTTGAATTGTTCCCATTCTGAAAAAGCTTTCCTCTGGCTTCACTTCTGAACTTTTAATTATCTTAATATGTAGAAAGGGATGTGACAGAATTAGTCTTTCTGCTAAACAAGGCAGATGGTGTCCATAACTCTTACGTGCTATGTGTTTTTATAACAAGTCTAAGTGTGGGGGGGGAAGTTTTGATTTCAATATGATAAACAGAAACCCCACAAAGTACTATTTAAGATGTTATGGACACACTGTAGCTGCACTAACTGTTCTTTCTGCAGTTTTTTAGGTTCTTTTATCCTGTCTGGCAAAAAAAATCCCTCAACTTTTCTGTTGTTTCAGCTATATCCTGCATATGTTCCCACCATTTTTCAATACTCACTGATGTGTATAATAGCACAAAATTAAATTATTTTGCAAAATGATATTTAAATAAAGTTATTCATTTTAGATTTACAACTCCCTCAGATTTCATCATTAAATGATACTCTGGAACCGGTATGTGGTCCAGTGTGACGTAATATTCTTAACATACAAAGACATTACACATTCTGTCATCTATTCTTTACAGGTTATTTAATTTATTCCTGTCTTTTACTAACAATATATAAAAAAAGAATTTTTTAAGAATTCAATGGATGGACTAATTTTTCAAGTATAATGTAGAATGTCTATTCTGCTGAGAGCCTGAGTGGAACAGAGGTTCTACTTATAATGTGAAATCAAGGTTAAACATGGAAACAATATATTAGGTGGCTTGTCTCTGAAACAAATTCAACAGCTAAGTCTTGTGAACAAAGACTATTAGATTTACAGAATTTAATTATTGACCAAAAAAAGGAGGAAGTAAATAGCAGACATGATATTTTACACACTTGCACTTAATTTGTAATTAAAATTAAATTCATATCACATTATTTTTACTTGAAGAAGAGGGACTTACGGAAAGGTTTTGCTTTCTGTGGCTTGGTTTTTTGGGTTTTTTTTGTGTTGTTTTTGTTGTTTTTTTTTTTTAATGTATCATTCCAATATGGCTATATCTTTGTTGTTGCTATTGTTAGACTAAAAGAACAAAACAGAAAAAGTAGCATGACTCCATGTATGGACACAAGTATGGATTTACAACAGTGCTTAAAGTGCTTTCTTATTTGAGGAGATACACAAATGCCTTTTCATGCTTATCTCCTTGTCACCAAGTACTATATGCTTGTTGCTTGCTCTTATGTCATTTATAATATAATGATAGGGTATTAAGTTCATACTCAGAGTTTAGTATATTGTCATAAAAAAATCTGAAAACAGGAAAATGACAATTATATTTGTGTATTATTACAGCAATTTGAAAATTTTATTAAATACTGAAGTGCTTCATTTCATCATTTATTCCTTTGCTTCCAGTGTTGCTTAAAGCACTATGTAAGTACAAATAGATCATACTAAAAGCATATCCATCCTATTCTGGGGTTTTGACTAGGATTGTTTACTGATGTCTTGCAGAACAGAGATGAATTTATGATCCCACGTGACCATTTATCTGCTGATGCTGCAAGATGTCTTGCCTCCAGGATTGGTTTCCACATACATGGTTCACCAAAGGTCTACATCTTATGAATATTTATACATTGTTATGTCTTGTTGTTAAGTGGCAGTGTTGTAATGTGAGATGTCAAGTAGTGTACTTTAATTTGCCAGTACCAGAAGTTGTGGGAGCAGCAGAAGCCGTGGCTTGACTGTTTACATACAAAGGGTCCAAACAAGCCACTTTGGCTGCAAAGAATGAATGGATACAGTGAAGGACTGCAAACAGGTTGGAAAACTCCAGCTCCTGGAAGTGAAAACAAAAAGATTAAACATGAAATAAAAGAACACCTCACAAACACATACCCGGGAATGAACCGCTATTTAAATAGCAATAATTTTTAATAGTTTGATGTAATTCTGTTAATGTGCCTGACAATTCTCCATTATGGAGACTTAGACATTGAGCTATCCCCATTCAGTAAATAATTGTTTGGAGGCTAAGACGGACAAATTTCTGAGTTAAGTGCCTCCATAGAAATATGAGATCCTACCAGCTAAAGGGGAAGGAAAGTTACACTATATAATTTTTTTTTTTTGCCTCAGGTTAATGCAAATCTGGCACTTTTGCAGGTGAATTTAGGTAGAAATTGAATGACTGCACCATAACAGTCTACACATCTTTGGACTACTACTGTATACCCAATGTGCCCACAAAGATCAGTTGAGTTCCACATACGTTCCATTTGTTCATCACGGTACCTCTCACTGGTAGTTATTATCTTACCTATGCCGATTCTTTAACCAAAAAAAAAAAAAAAAAAGAAGAAAAAGACACATTTTCAAAAGGTGCTACTATCACACAGTGATATTCTGGATCTGTTTTCATTGACAGGGTTACTGTTATTGAACCAAAAAAAGGATCAGACTCCATGTTTTAAACCTATTAGCAATATTAGACAAAGTCCTTCTTTTTCTACTTGAATTTACATTTCTTTATAGCTCCCCAGCATGCGATTAGACTAGCTGGGACTCTTTCAGACACCACTACAGAGGAAATAAATAAAAACTACATTTTTTATATATATAAATTTGCTCCTTTGTGTCCAATTGACTTTATCTGATCAATCTTTTTTAAGTTATCTTCAGTATGTGTTTTTGGAGTTGGCATTTAATCAATAGATATGTTATATTTGAAAGCAAATACTGAGGTGTTTGAATACATATGAGTGTAGGGATGGTGGTGCAGAGCTGCCATCTTTCTGCTTTGATTCACTGCCTATACAGATTTCTTCATTGTAATATGAAGCTAGTAATAGATATCTGTGGTATATTCTATCTGTCTTTCTGTCCAGCGCTGGTGTTTCCAGGTTATGTAGTGCCAAGGGTTTTGCTTTTTTGTTTAGAAGAATATTGATAATGTCGTAAATTCAGCAAAAATTGCTAGATCTCTCAAAATGGCTTTAACCTGGAATTTTCTGCCTCTTGAGATTTCTTGGAAGATATTGCTTCACGTAATTCATGGGGACATTCACAAATCCCTCATGTGCAAGGGGGAACAACTGTCTGAAAGCAGACAGCTGCATGTGCAGTGTCCAGTGATGTACTGAATGGGTGGAGCTTTGTTCAGCTCTCTTACAACAGGAGCAGATGTCCTTCAGACATGCTCAGAAATGAATTTATAACATCCCACGAGCTTCTTTAAACTCCCCTAACTACCAATTCTCAATAAAGAAGATAAAGTTTATGCCAAGTTTCACAAACCTGCCATCTGTGTCCATTTAAAAAAAAATCTGTTTAGAGATGTTCTCATTTTTAAACATTGGGAGAAGGGCAATTTTAGCACTATGCCAAACATTTATTTCCTCCCTCAAATTTCCAAATAAGAAAATTTATCATAGAGAGGAAAACAATGGAAATTCAAAGATGAGGAAACAAGGAATTATGGAAGCTATTTCTGAATAAGAACTATCAGTCATTCAAATTAAGTTACTTTTCAGTTAACTCCTTTTTATTAATACAATATTATTTATACTTCTGGTACTATAAAAATAAAACTGAAGCTTAAGATGAAAGAATAAATATTTAGTGGAACAGTGAAATACTCGTAATATCAATTCCGTGTGTTATCTGTAGAAAGATGACATTTCCCCCTATGTCTCAATAGAATAAGCCTATTAAAACAAATATTACAGTTTGAGAATTGTTCAAGTCAATTAGGTAACCCTACTAGCTGAAAGTTCTTACTATCATAACTACGGCTAGTGGACACTGAATTTTCACAGTGCATTAGTACAATTATTACCAACAGTTTTCACAGGTGTTTCTGCAACAGTAACACATTGGGAAGATCCGTTGCTCAATGGACCTTCAAGGAAAATGTGTGAGGCAACAGAACAGCCTCTGAAGGTCCCATTGTATTATTATTATTAATAGTAATGATGCAACGCAGAAATTACCTTGACTGCAAAGATGTGCACTAAGAAGTCAGCAAATGCTAGATTATTATTTGCCATGAAACATTATTCCTATTTCAAGGTAGACATGCATATTTAACTGGAAATTAAAGCAATGTGAAGCACAGTAGGATGACTGGTATGTGGTGAGTACATACAGGTCTGATTAATGGCTGCAGCTCCATTCACAGAAGCCTGATTGATGGGAACGGGATGTATCAGTAACACTTTTCTGGCAGATTAGCCTAATCACAAGAAAGCTTAATGAACAGATAAGACTTCATGTAGAGCTGCTGACAGACAAAACATTCCCTCACTTCTGCTGAGAACTTGCACTTTTAGCTGCCCACGGGTCTGCACTACTGCCAGCAGATGGAGGGGAACCCACAAGCTTTTGTGCATGCTTAGCCACCCGTTTTTTTTTCATGTATACTTTGTTGTCAGTCATCCTCTTGTCTGAATACACTTTCATCTAGGCAGGGTATTGTGTATTGCACACCCAGCTTCAGATAAAGTTTCAAATAAACAAACAGGCAAACCCTAAGAAACCTGAAGAAATATGCAGTGAAGCCTTTAAAGTTGCTACCAATAGGGGAAAGCAAATGATCTGAGTCCCCAAAAATCAAAGAAATCCAAACTTTAGCCACAGCTACTTGTCCATGCACAAGTACACAATTTACTATTATTCCAATTTCCAGACTGTTGTCTGTACACCTCACCTAAGACCCTACTCTCCTAGGAATATCAGTGTACCCTCTGGTCTTCAAATTGTCTTTCTAAGCTCTCTCTTGATCAAACTGCTCTCACCCTACATTGCTGTTATTATATCAGACATTGCCAGATTAGTGATCTGAACATTCACAATTTCTGCTGAGGGCAATGTAAATGGGCAGAAAGGTACGTGAGAAAGATGCAGTCATTGAGCATGGTCAGAAGTGTATGGGAATTTTAGTAACCTTTCACAAAGAAAGTCTGGATTGAAAAGACAGGGATGAAAAGAGAAAACAGAAAGAGAGTGCCCCCAGATGAAAAAAAACCAAACTCTTATTGTAATATATAATGATACAACTACATAAAGAATACATCTACAAAATCAAGCAATTGTAAGTTTGTAAGTATTCATATATGGTTAGAAAAAAATCTTTTCTTTCATCCATATATAAACTGCTGATATGAGAAGATATTTGTTCTTTCATCAGACGTGTTGTTACATGGTCTCTCTATATTAGCATAGAATCTGATCTAAAATAGATATTAAACAGATAATCCATGTGCAAGACATGGGGAAACTAAAAATTGAATCACACAAACCTACACAGGTCAGAAATATGAACTCAGAATGCAGTCACTGCAATTGAGCAATCACTCTGTAAAAATCCTAAGGATGTATACTTAAAATCCATTCAAAGATGATATTCTAAATTTGAAGAGCACTGTGATGCTCACAGAAAAACCCTCAAGGCTAAGAATAAGGATTAATTTAAAATTATATTTTGGAGAATATACTTGAAATTAGCAGAAACGTCAGTCTGAAAACTGGTGCAAGCATCCATCAAGACACCTTGCAACACTTGAAAGTGAGCATTTTGCTCACATTACAACAGCAGTGACTCAGACTACTTGTCTTGTTTTAGATTAGATTACTATACAAGATAATTTCAAGTACAAATTAATTGGCATTAATTACTATTAAGGTAGTATTAATTAATTAATAAGTATTAATGCTAAATCCTTGAAGTTACACTTCTTCCTTTGCTGAGACCATATTTCTGCTCTCTTCTGTTCTCCATATTCAAATAGACAACAACAATTGACTGGATCTTCACCTTGATGTGCTGATTTTTGTATTCACTTCGGTTATGGAACACTCAGCTTGGGGGTTCAGCTAGTCTGTGAACAAAAGCTAACCTGATGCAGCACAGCTGTGTGACCTTGCCTGAGTTTTTCTGACAAAACTGTTGAGCTGTGAAAAAGCCCTGCAAGTTGAGAAAAGTGAAAGCACAGCCTGAAGTGTAACTTTTAAGTTAAACATATGTTTTACAAGGCACAGAAACTCTCAGTTCACAGAAATTACCGATTGCTGTGTTTACTTACGAAATTCAAATGGAAATTACATGTAATAAGAAAAACAGTGCTGATGCTGATTTTTATATACATTACATACTGCTATGTTTGGGAGCATATATCTCTCTCTCTCAACAGGATCTCTCATAGATTTAAGATACTCTTCATTTTTGTCAGAAAAATATAAAGCAATTTCTATATAATTTCCAATACTTAACCAGGTAAAATTGAAGAGCACAACACTCTGAGTTTATTACAAACCTGAGTTTGTATTAGCCTCTGGAAGCTGCTCTGACACTGGAGAAACACTAATGGATCATTAAACTATAGCTAAACAAATAACTTAATAGATAGGTAACTAGACAGGAAGGTGCCTCGGTGAATCCCTTTGTGTCTTACAGATGAGGAGAAAGCTTTGCCGTTCTGTGCTCAAGTTTTTTCCACCCAAGTCCAATAGCTCAGTAAGAACGAAGGAGAGGGACACGTTACCTGCACGTTCTGCCAAGCCGACAGCTCTATTTTATAGCTCTCAGTCAGAAAAATTCTGTCTGACTGTGCAAATCTGTGCAATATCTCCTGCTGAGTGACAGCTGGGAAATAACCTACAGATTGGAATGTCTAAGGGGTATCAGTGATTAATGTTGCCCCTAAGTGGTTTTCTTCTCAGAAACCACTTAGACCTTGCCTTAGAGATCTTCAAAGTTAGGTGTTCGCATCCAGGCACCCTGCCATAGACCTACTGGTGTGACCTATGGTAATTACTGTTCAGATTCTTCAGACTGGATTTGATTAAATCTATGAGAAAACACTTCTTTTATACTACACTATATATCTTTATAGTAACACGATATTGCTTACAGAGAAGCCAAACAAAAGCATCAGTACAAAGTCTTTACAGAAAAAAAGGCAGTATTTAAACACTATCTGAGAGAATAATGCAAATGTTTATATATTTTAAATCATTTTCAAGCTGAAAAGAAATATACCTGGTTAAACTGTAACTAAATCCATAGCACACGTTGTGTGTCTCAGAGCATGCCATTTTGAGTTTTGTTAAGTCAGGCATGAAGCACACTGTAAAAAATTTTGACAGCATTATAAAAGTATTAGTTAGTCAGTGTCAGTGAAGGACTTTCTATCACTTAGGAATATAAACTCTGGTGGCAAGTGTGTTTCTCAAAAAAAAAAAAGCGCTGACTGATGAATGGATGTGGTTCTGCAATTTTTCTCAAAAAGTATTTTTCCTAGATTCTTCTAACATTAACAGTGATATCTCTGTATATTCCACCAGAATACAGAAGAGATGCTGCACAATTATGAAGACAGTATGGCTAAAATTTAAAATGCTGCTGCATAATTATTTTTTCCCAACCAATGTCCATCTGCAAGTCTGAATGTATTTCTAGAATAATAACAAATTTATCTAAATTTTGGATCAAAATTCAATAGCTAAGCACTCTGACACTCTTAATTCTATAAATAATTAATAAGTGTTCTAAAGCTAAAGGATATTATTGCACAGATATAACTTGCTATAATCGCACACATCTGGGATAGCATGAGATACACAAAATGTGCAGCATTGTAAATGAAGGAAGACAGGAAGCATTTGGATTTTGATAACTCATATTTTTAGAGGAAGGAATTATATAAGGTCTCCCCTGACCCTCCATTTCTCCAGGCTATACAGTCCCAGCTCCCTCAGCCGCTCCTCAGAAGACTTGTTCTCCAGACCCCTCACCAGCCTCGTTGCCCTTCTCTGGACACGCTCCAGCACCTCACTGTACTTCTTGTAGTGAGGGGCCCAAAACTGAACACAGTATTCGAGGTGCGGCCTCACCAGTGCCGAGTACAGGGGGGCAATTACTTCCCTACTCCTGCTGGCCACACTGTTCCTGATACAGGCCAGGATGCCATTGGCCTCTTGTCCACCTGGGCACACTGCTGGCTCATATTCGGCTGGCTATCGACCATGATGAAAGCAATTTTATTAAAAAAAAAAAAAAAAACAACAAAAAAAACCCTATATCCAGACCACCTCACATTTGCAGGGAGTAACTGATTTATAGTGCATTAAATGCACTAACACATTCCGTCAGTGCCATAGCTGAAACTTGGAGATGGAGGAAAACAGACCTTGGAGGCAAGAAAAGCAGGAGTCTCAGATCAGGTATGCATATGCCATAGCAGGTTCTGCGTAGAGTATGTTAGTGTTAACGATGAAGGGAAAAAAAGCACTTAAGTTTTTTAAGTGCTTAAGCTGTATCAAAGCTACCGGCCATGCCCTGCTTCCACATTACTGCTTGGGAATGCAGAAGTGAAGAGCCCTAATATTTTGGGGCAATGGCTCCTCAGATTTTTGATTTTGTTCTCAGCTGTGAGCTCTCATTTCACTGTATTCTGATTATTCCCCCTGTAATATAACTAGCAAAAAATTATCTTTACGGAAAGAAAATGTTACGCTGTATTTCCCCTTGCAACAGTGGGTCTCCAGGCCATCTGAAGCATAGAGCTGCATTTAACAGGTGATGATAGCTGTGTCTATGAATATTCATCACAACCTTTAACAGATGTTTTACAAAATTCCCATCATCTGATTCCAAATGAAGCCTGCATACGGTATGCATGAAATCTGGCATTACAAGCATTTCTGAAAATCTGATTAACATTTCCTAATGACTCAAGAGTTCCCCAAATAGCTATACCTCTAACTCTGTAATGGTAATAAAGTCCAAAAAATAGAGGCTAGATTGTTCCACTTCTCATGCTGAATAGTGCTTTAAATCCATGAAAAGCTTAAAGGATACTGAAGGGGCCTATCCATAGAATTTTAGACTAAACAAAGTTGAAAAAATATGACCCAAGAATCTTCACATTCATTTGATAGCCACATTTATATATATTTCTTAGACTAAGCAACATACTTCATATGTAAACAAATTGGAATGGATAGAAGTGCTCACTATAAATGATGTAGCACTTTCCAAAGACAACACAATCTGACATTTTTTTATCCTGATATAATTGGTATGCTTTGATCACCAAGAAAATGAATTAAAAGTAACAAACTTTTATTTCCAAATTGATCAATGTGAAAATTTAAATTTATAATAAAAAGAAGCAACCAGGGAACATGACAGCATATTAATAAACATGCTAGCAAGTTTGTATAATATTCTGCCTTCATAAGGTAGAAAGTAAAATTTCTACCTTGATAAAAGGTAGAAAGATGAAATCTCCTAGAAATAAAACTCTATTCAGTTTGAGTGGGAATAACAATAGGTACAATAAAGGTACCAAGATATCTCTAAGGCTTATAAAGTGACTTGCATGACAGATTTAATTTAAAACATGAAAACATTCTGATGAAAACAATTTTTCTTCTTCAAAATCTAGACTTCATACTTCATTTTTATATTTTTAAATTTAATTTAGTATTAAAAATATATTCTAGTTTTACTGAAAAAAAAAAAAAAAAGAAACACTGTCCCATTCTTGGATTCCTATGAAATTTCTTTAGTCCTAAAATCATGTGTTAATATAACAGCAATAACAGACAGATATTAGAAAAATAATGATGATTTTCATTCTTCAGCTATACTTAGAAGCATGATAAAAGTTTCCAGTTATTTGCTTAAGAGAAAATCATCCTCACAACATTTGGTTGTTAAGTTATGTTTTCTTATTAGAGATGAAAACAAATTTTGTATTATTAAAACAATTTCTGAAGGAAATCAGAAGTAAGAAAATATTTATCTTTGAGATGTAGCAGAACATGAAGGTATTGAAAGCCACGGTCCACCACATTTCATTGCTGTTGATTTAATGGGAGCTTTTACATACCTTTATTGTATTGAGTACAACATTTAAAATCAAGTAAATAGCTGTTAGGTAGAAAATAATTGATACCAAACATAAAGAGATATGCAGGAAGGAAAAATAGCTGCTTGATGTAGCTATTTGCATTTAAACTCACAACTGCCCCCAATACAATGCCTTTTTTCTTTACATACTTTATTATACTGTGCATATTTAACCCTTTTAGACAACAACTTATTTAACCATTTCTTTTTTGCCCATGGAACCGTATTGTTATCACATTCATTCAGCAATTTTCTTTCTGACACGATCAGGAAAAATGGTATAGCAAATGCTTCAAAAGCAAGACTTAAAGATGGCCAAGAAAATACTCTTTAGGTTTACACAAAAATTGGCATTCTAGTCAAAGACCTTCAACTCAGACTCTAAAGCAGTTCTAGTTATCAAAGATCCTGGGAAATCACTTCTCCTCACACACATTGGGAGAGTAAATGCCCTATTCTCAAAAGACATAGATCAAACTGAACATAAATCTCTCAGGGTTACTCTTTTCATAAATTAACTCTTGAATCAAAAGCACAACTGAAAATACAGTTTTTCTGATTTTGAATTAGACACAGACACAAAGCTTCAGTCTTGTAAGGGAATATGTGTTTAATCCACACTTTCTTGCTCTGAGAAATAAAAACTGATTTTAGACATTTGCTGGATTTTGTCCCCAGGTTGACTTAAGGATATATTTTACACCATTTTTTCATGATATGAATAAAGGGTGAAAAACAGGGCTTTCAAACTCTCAGCCAGCTTTATCAAAATGATACAGAGGAGAGCTGGCAAACGTGCTTAAAACCATATATAGAAAGTCCTGTTTTTTATTATTTTTTTAATATAATTACACTTTTCAAAAGACTTTAAACTAGCAAAAATCCAAGCAATTGTTTCAGTTTTCTTGTCTTGGAATTTCTTTGGTTTTCTTTGTATTCTTTGACTTTGTGCATTAATGTAATATTTCTAAGTAATTTAGTTTAATTTACTCCTCTGTTCCCCTAGCTGCTTTGATAACTGCTTTTACCATATATTGCCTTTATAAAACAAACAATATATTGTTTTTACCTTTGCTTCAATTTGTTTAGTATCTTGGTTTTGGAACAAAAATTTGATTTTGCTCTTCCCATCATCTGAAGAACCTTTGAGCTGGGAAAACTTGTACCTCCAAAGTACGGCCTAGAGGAAAAAAAAAGAAACATAAAAAGCCATACACAAGTAAGTCAGCGTAGTTATCATTGAAAATTGTATTAGAAATAGCCGATTTCCTTCCAAGGGAATTTTTAACCCCTCTATGGTACATAATTAAATCAATTTAGTGTTATGTGGTCTGATGTCCCTTTGATCATATGGATGTATTATACTTTGGCAGTGTCTGATTCAGATCAGTCAGACTACATTTGTGAAATTTACTCTGAAATTCACTTATCTATATTTAATCCTGATTAAGCAAAAAGAGACAGGGTTAGTAAATTCATTGTCATGCCAAAAAACAAAGATTTTTTTCCACTGATGATCTGTGGATTCCCTCCACTCCATCTGAAGTGACAACCTGTCATAGAAGCCCTCTCTTTTTCTTTCCTCAATAAAAAATCTAGTTGTAGTAACATAAAGGGCATATCAAATTAAAACCAAATATCTATTTTTAAATTATAAAATAACAAAAGGAAACCCTGTAATGAGAACTTATTTTGAGTTTACTTATGAGAGCTCTAATCAGGAATTCGAGCAGATCATTAATTCTAAGCATATCTGTGGACTTTCAAGTAATTATATTATGAATTACTTTATGTCTTGTTGAAAAAAAATACATTGCTCTACAGAATAAACATGCAATTAATAAAATTTACAATTGGCTAGAAAAACATCTATTTTTTTATATCTAATGTGGATTTATGTAGAAAAAAGTGAATTCCAAACTACTTTGCTTAAAAGTGGAAAAGAGCTATTTTTATTGTAAGTTTTTTCAACCACATTTAAAGATATTCCTCCCACCCTGCAGATATTTTGAAGCACTAACATTTTTCATTGTGATTTCAGTAGTATTTCACATAATTATAAGGTCATCCTCACTCACATTGTGCTGCTGCTTTGAAGAGACATTAATTTCACATGCATTGCCCAACACAGAAACTTAAGGGAAGAAGTGCTGTTCCATTTTCTTTTGTCTAAGGGTTTGTAAACTACTTCATCTCAGTGGCGTAGGATGACACTTCCATCTGTGCCCTTTGTCTGTATCTATGAATGATTTAGTATCTACTTGAAATTAAACAGACTATGAGGGAGGTCAAATTTTTAACTGTCCTAAATCTATGCAGGTCCCTTTGCTTCAGGACGTGTTGATCTTTTTATGTTAATGACTGGCAAAAATCTCTAACCTGCACCAAGCTAAATAAAGTTAGCTGTGTTTGTCTTAGCACTTGAAAAGGAAAAAGCCCAAAAGGACAGTATCTTAACTGTGCACAGTACAAAAAGCAAGTGCTAGAATAATTTTCCCAAAATTCTCCCTATATATTTACCCCTTCCAGATAAAAAAAAAAACACTAATCTCAACACCACTTTCATTCTCTGTGTGTACGTGAGAGGTGAGCTCCCATCTACCATAAACAGTGTTAATGACATTTTGTTTCAGATAAATTAGAGGAATTTGGCAATTTATGTGAAACTACATCATATTTATTTCAAATGCTGTCCTCCTGAGCCCACCAATCTGTGCTACAGAAAATAGAATTACTTCCCTCATCTCTAAGTGTGTGCAATTCTTTTCACCTTGTTTGATCAATGATGTTTACTTATGTCCTGTAGACAGTGAGTTAAAAAAACAAACCAAAACAATCCAGTATACCATTCAGGTGGCCATACTTCCTACCTACATTGTAAACTCCTTTTTCTACCTACATTGTAAACTCCTTTTTTTTACAGACCTATGTAACTCAACAAATCTTGTCAGAAGATCAAGACCGTTGCCTTTCTGCAGGAACAGCAAATCTATTTAAGCATGTCATTTCCTAGATGAGAAATATAAAAGGCATTGATGGTCCCTCTATCTCAGGAGAACAAGAATCAAAGAAATGAGCTATCATTTTTATCTTCTCTGATGATGTATGGGGAGGCCAGGAGAGAGGTGCAGTAGTAACAAGGACCCTTAGATGGGCAGGCAAAATCCCAGGGTACCTGGCCTTATTCCCAATCAGATTAAGTTTGACTGAAGATGAAGGATGTACAGAACTGCAGCACTTTGGCATTTCCCATGCAGTTCTGCCACTCGCTTCATTCCCACTCAGAGGAAAGAGAATGACAGTCACACCAAACCACAGGCATGATTAAGGAACACGCTTCAGTTTATGCATAACATCGGTTTTGGAGAGCCCTACTTAACAATGGCTCTTACTTAAGTACATTGCAAAATCAGGTCTATAGCGTGGAGGGGATGAAATCCTTCTCAAAAATAACCCCAACAAGAATGCAATTCTTCCATCAGGATATTAAAACAAGTTCCTAGAACGGACAGTTCAACAGCATACGTTGCAGAGACTATTAAACGCTCTTCATCTAAAGTGTAAGGAATAAAAATGCCATTGACAATCCCTGAAATGATTCCCAAATGAAAGAACTATGTTTCTTTTGAGTGATTTTCAACAAATTGCACACATTTTTTCCCCAAGATGTCCATATGAAGGAGGGTTCTTTTTGCAAAAATAAGAGTGGGGAAACGTTGTGACTTTTAAGTTATCAAGTCAGGGTTACAAAGTATTGCAACCATTCAAACTAGTCATCCTGGCTACTTCTTTTGTTCTAGAGAATTTCTGAACAACAGTTCCTTCATCCTGGTTTGAACTGCGATGAATATTTGTTCACTCTGATACACTCTGGATGTGTCTACACCTCAATGTACCACACTACATTAGAAGTGTAACAAGCTTAAACTAGATGTCAAATTCTAGAGAGCTAAAATTGGGTGAATTAGTCAAGCATATGCCCAGTAAGACTCATTTAATTCTTTGTCTCCTACCAAAGAAGCTGAAGTGCTGCCCTGTGTAGCCAGAACTGCATGTTTTGCATGTGTAGCAGATGATGCAGAATGCTGTGACCAGCAGTCAGATCACTCTTCTAAAATACAGTACCTTCTGTACTTACTGTACAGTACCTACGTTGCTTCCTCTTGTGGTTTCATATGTTGTGGGTGGTTTTTTTTTCTTTTCATTTTCACCTCATCTATATGAGGTTCAACAAGGCCAAATGTCAGGTCCTGCACTTGGGTCACAACAACCCCATGCAATGTTACAGGCTTGGGGAAGAGTGGCTGCAAAGCTGCCTGGCGGAAAAGGACCTGGGGGTGTTGGTTGACAGCCGGCTGAACATGAGCCGGCAGTGTGCCCAGGTGGCCAAGAAGGCCAATGGCATCCTGGCCTGTATCAGAAACAGTGTGGCCAGCAGGAGTAGGGAAGTGATCGTGCCCCTGTACTCGGCACTGGTGAGGCTGCACCTCGACTACTGTGTTCAGTTTTGGGCCCCTCACTACAAGAAGGACGTCAAGGTGCTGGAGCATGTCCAGAGAAGGGCAACGAAGCTGGTGAGGGGTCTGGAGAACAAGTCTTCTGAGGAGCGGCTGAGGGAACTGGGACTGTTTAGCCTGGAGAAAAGGAGGCTAGGTGTAGACCTTATGGCACTCTATAGCTACCTGAAAGGAGGTTGTAGTGAGGTAGGTGTCAGTCTCTTCTCTCAAGCAACAAATGATAAGACAAGGAAATGGCCTCAAGTTGCACCAGTGGAGGTTTAGATTGGATATTAGGAAAAATTTCTTCACTGCAAGGGTTGTCAAGCATTGGACCAGGCTGCCCAGGGAAGTGGTTGAGTCACCATCCCTGGAGGTATTTAAAAGATGTGTAGATGTGGTGCTTAGAGACATGGTTTAGTGGTGGACTTGGCAGTGTTAGTTATTGGTTGGACTTGATGATCTTAAAGGTCTTTTTCAACCTAAACGCTTCTATGAACCTTCTATTACGGCAAAGTGCATAAGCAGTGAACAGGGACCAGACCTATCCTTTTTCAGTGACTATCTCATAGTGCAAAAGTAGAAAGGAGAAGCAAGACCTAGTCCTGTAAGCACCCAGTTTCATAGAGATGTGTAGCTATAGCAGTGACATAAACACATGAGAGAGAGAGTTTCACATGTTGTTATCTTTCATGTTCCTATAGGCTGACTTCTGTGTCACAGTGCTCGCTGTGCTGACTGTTCTGAATTCTAATTTTAGAGGCTAATTCTCCTGCATTAGGAATAGGCACCCTTGGGGATACTGATCTATACCACTGTCAAAACCAATTGAATGATTTTTTCATGTTTTTGAACATCACAGTTCCTCAGAACCATTTGTTGAATGCTTGCCACAGAGAGTTAACATAGGTTGATATAATTCTGTACAAATATAGACTGATTTTGTACAAGTATAGATTGACTTCTAAGCAATAAGTACATTTGTAAGACACGTTGGCTTTTTCACAAATTACCAAAAAACTAAACGTGTGTCATATAAATTATTCCTAAATCAGTTTTTAGGAATTATAAAATGTAAGCAGAAGTACTTACTGGTTTGAAGGTGCAGTGTTACTGAGCTCAACACACTATAATGCATTCTGATAGGGCTTCTTTTAGTTAATAAAAGCAGCCTGTTCTCTTCAAGTGCTTTTCTTGTATAATCCTCAGTAACTGTGCGTAACCTGCATCACTGAGAATATTTTACAGGACTATATACAGTATTTTTAGGAAGCAGTAGATTTTCATTTACCCTAAAATAGATTTGACAGGTGGACCATGTGGCAATTCCTTTTAAAGCACAAATTGCAACCAAATTCAAAAAGATTCTGTGGTAGATGCTGACATCAGCTACTTGTGAGGGCCCTGACACTTCTCAAGTCAAGGCACACAACCTTATCATGCCTTGATGGAAGACCAAGATGAGAACTCAGTATACACTATTTATTGCCTTTAAAAGGGAACTCTCAATCCATGAGTAGAACCAGAACTTGTGAATAACAGCAAGCAGTCCAATTTAGAAGCTGGGGACCAAGGTAATAGCATATGCTGAAAATACCACCAGCTTCACAATTTGCATACATCCAGTGTGGTCATGGAAAATCTGACATAGTTAATCCATGTTTTGAGAAATGCACTGTAAGAAGACAATCTCATTGAACAAATACTGTATGTATCATGCATAACATTGAAAACAACCAATAAGATATAATTCCTTTTCCCAATTATTATTCATAGATCGCTTAGGCTGCTTTTTTATGTTTTATACCATTTAATAAAACTAACTTCAAAGAATACCAGAATGCAATGCAAACAAATAAACAGCACAGACAAGCTGACAAATTAGATTTAAGACTTCTTTTGAGGTGCTATTAAATTATTGTAATAAGAAATAAGCAAAAAGAGAAATCCTGTCTTCACTGAAATTAATAGGATTTTTTTTCCTTTGACATATCTGTGACCAAGATTCTCCACCAATACTTTTTAATGAGAAATATTTTATTTATAAGTAATCATCTAGGACTCATTTGTTCCTGTCTTTGTAACCAAATTACTGCCTATTATCTTCTGCTAGTGTTATTTTGCTATAATTACCCAAGGATGCTCTCTGCCTGCTTATTTTTATTTTGTAGATGGGACATAAACACAATATATAAATGGCACATGGAAGAAAAGCTATTGACTTCAGTACCTGTAATACTTTGCTGATGTTCCCCACAGTCACAGAAATGAAGACAATTATATTGCTTCTATTCTTAGCACTAGTGCTAAATCTAGAACACATATTCTGCAAGGGACCTTAGAAAATATTTTCACATTCATATCATATGTCAGTTTGCTACTCACTCCCATAATTTCAGAATCCTGGACTAAACTGCATAAAATTTTGATGAGACGTCATCAAACAAAATCATTTCCCATCTAGGTAATGGTATCAGGAAAAGTGGCAATGCATCATAATTATCTTAGTTTAGGGCATGACTGGGAGTGTTGGTTAGGGTTTTTGTTTTGTTTTGGGTCAAGGAGCTTGATTTACCCTAAACAGAGACTGAATTACCAAACAAACACAGAATAAATAGGTGTCTGTATTTTTACTTACCATAGTCCAAGGAATATGCATAGAAATATGAGTGTCTGACTAGTCCATGGCCCTGTCATACTTATATGATTTAGCAAGGATATACAGGGCATTTTGCATTGGCACTCGGAAACAAAAGCTGTGTTTTGTCAACATGAGAGTCTCCAACCAGAACAGAATTAATTTGTATCCTATGGCTTCAATGATGAACTACTGTCAATTTATTATTAAACGGTCTTGCCTCTTCCATATTGGACTATGCCCTGTGCACCAATTCTGTTCTTGCAAAAATATCATTTACAATTAATGAACTTGTGAAATAGTGTTTGCACCACATACTGCAATGGCATCATTTCACCTGCCAGTGCACATCACCAAATACAGGTTTTCTCTATACTTTCCATTGACATGAATCATACAGGTTTTATTATGTAATAGCAAAAGAAGTTTGGCCTTCAGTAGGATGCTTGGAAAAAACCTGAAAGAGTCTGTCAGTGTTTTATAATGATTAGACAGCGACACCTCAGACCACATGCAAATGGTGGAGTAAATTAAAGAAACATCTTTATTAGGGAAAAGATGTCAGACGTCACTTTTCAAATACTAGTTTCAGCAAATCCCTTTGTTGTCTTTTCCATCGCATCTTCAAAAATCTGTAGCTGTACCTTTCCAACACTGCCTCCTTTTTTCTTGATATTCTGACTAAATCTTTCTTCTGTTTAGCTTTTAAAGGCAATTTTTTATACTATATATATTGCAGAATTATGTTAAATTTCAATGGACACCTTTCAAGCTAATGTTTTTTGTCATCTGACTAAAATAACTGATACTCCTCCAAGTCTAAATCAAAAGCAGATGGGTTGTAGGTCCTTATTTTCAAGAATAAAAGTAATTGAGTCTTTGGGCACCTGGGATACACCTTAATTTGGCTGTTTGTCTCATACCTAATTGAGAAAGATTGCTTTCTTGCAAAATGACACTTTGTCCATACCAATAGCAGCAGTAGGGAACTGAGTAGGATTAAGATCTTGTTCATGCTCAGTTCTACTGTGTTACCGATCTCTGGAGAGTGTTTTACTACAAAAGAATTATGGTCCAAGACAATTTCCTTTGTCAACTGCTGTGGCTTTATAACTGTAAAGGGAAAGGCAGGGGAGGACACAGAGGATAAAGAACAAAAATGTGACAAAGGAAAAAAGCAAGAAAGTCAACCCTAATAAAATAACTGTTCTTGTCCATTACTGAAGTTACATTGAATGTTAAAAGACTACAGTTTATTTGCTTAGTACTGATGGATAACCTCCCAACATTTGTTTGTTTCTAGTCACAGTACATAAGACTGTATGAACCATGCTTGATGGCTTATATTAAAGTTATAGTAGCTATTTTTTCAGCATTTCAATTTCTAAGCATGGAATAAATATTTGTTCACAAGAGTTACATTATTAAATCTCTACCTTGAAGTGAGCCTGGTTTCCTTCTGCCTTCTCTATTACTGAACTTTGGATATCAAGGGGTTTTTTACATGCTGTTTTATTTCAATATGTTGTATGTGTATTAGCCGCATGAAGAGACAGACCTTAAGTTATGTATCCCTAGAAAACATGGAGCTTGTTCCTAAAAAATTTAAGAGAAATTCTGTGCCGTGTTATTTAGTAGCCTTTTGGTATGAAAAAAAAATTAAAGATATTTGCAATGCTATTTATTGTTTACAATATATTCTCTTTTTTGATGAAGTGTGCAAGGTGTCTGTGAGAGAACATATGACAGGTACATTGAGCTTTGTTGATATGCACCTCGTGGGCCATTATGGAGCCTTTTGTTACTTTGTTCTAGCATCACCATATAATTCAGCAGCACTAATTTATTTTCAGTCCTATAAGGGCTGATTTTTTTCTCTTCTGACAAATATATATTTTTGACTGCTGCTTTAATAAGCAGTAAATGTGATGGAGTACAGACATAGCACTTTGCACAGGTAGGTATATTGCAAGATACACATACAAACATATACATATATTATTTGTACAAACTATGATGCAAATATGCACATTATAGAAAACAATTTTAATGAATATGTCAGTATAAACAGGAACATATATAACATACATATGTCTATGTATATACACCCATACACTTGAAGAGTAGACAATTTTTTTGTTAGAAGCATGTTAAAAATAAGTTTTTAATGCCACTTGAGTGAGTAATTTTATACATTAGATCACTTTCAGAATAGTAGTTAGATGAACTTCTGTATGTGACTTGTTACACTTTTTAATCTATCAGTATCCATCCTTAATTCTTAAGGTGGCTACACTGGCCACAAAGCCTTATTTATAAATGCTTATCATAATATCTGTGTATGTCCATACCTAACATAAATCATCCACAAAAGAGTTATATTTGCTCATTAAAACATTGACATCTATATATTAACTAATGTTAGACAAATGTAGGACCTGAATTGATGTGCTGTAATTGTGCAGGACTTGGGAAAAATGTTTTCCCCAGTAGACATCGATACATGATGCTGCAAAAATGACTTAAGGTAAAATTTGGTTTATGACATCTAACACCTGCAACAGAACTTTTTGAATGAATCTTTTTAGAATTTTCACAATTTAAAAAAAATAACATTTAGCATCAAAAACATCTCAAAAGAAAAATTATGTCTGGAGTAGATGCTGTATACTAAGACACTTTGTAGTGCAAGGAGTAACTAAACAGAATCTGGAAAACTTGATTAGGCAGCCAAGAGAAAGGAGAGTATCTAAACGGTATTCACAAAGATTACTTAAATTCACTTTTAGTAGAATACCAGCAAGGAAGAAAGAGGGAAGGCCAGTAAGAGGATGTTATTTGATATTGTGTATTTCAAATAATGCAAATGAAATTGCATTAAAGCTGGTGGACATTTTTTGAAGAAGTCCCCAGTGGAAGAGATACTGTGGGGACACTCACTAATGATTTAGACTTCCATGTATGCCAACACAGGAGGCAGGTGGACTTTTCACTCCAGGTATATCACTACTGCAAATGAAGGACTACACTATAGAAATTAATCATAGTCAAACATTTGCCAATGTCTGCTTGGCCTATATGTCGCAGTTCTCTTTCAAACTATATACCGATAAGGAAAAAAAGATTACATCTTGCACTGGAGCTTTGGCTCTAGAGAGTGCTACAGACAAACAAGAGCACAAGTATACATGTTACTACTTTTTAATGTGCAGGGAGAGAAATTCTTTTGTGTCCATAATTGCATGTCATAGAATCATAGAATAGTTTGGGCTGGAAGGGACCTCTAAAGGTCATCTAGTCCAACCCCCCTGCCGTGGGCAGGGACATCTTCAACTAGATCAGGTTGCTCAGAGCCCCGTCCAACCTGACCTGGAATGTTTCCAGGGATGGGGCATCCACCACCTCTCTGGGCAACCTGTATTACTGAATTGCAAATAGTTATGGAGATGTTTACTTCTCCCTGCCCATAACCTGCTGCTGACCAGATTCTGCAGCTGTATCTAGGATCTGGATGCTACCAGAGGATGTGGAAACAGATTATATATATTTCATCTTTAAGAGATTTGGAGTTCAAAGTGACCTATCACAGGGGCAAAGCTTGGCTGAAGAAACACAGGTTCAGTTCTTAGCTCTGCTCTGTGGAACCTTTAACCAAGTTGTATTGTATTTTTCATCTCTGTTTGTCCAATTTTAACATGGACAGATTTCAGAGAGCTCACATACGAGCTGTTCTGACCCTTACCAAGCTAGAGGCCACTCAGGCAGTAGTCCTGTTTGGCAGGCAATTGCATCTTTCCTATAAAAGCCTGAGAAAAAAGGAAGGCTCCTGCAATATCCTGTGATGCAGAGGATTGTCTAGGAGGAGCCTTATGGAACTGGAGCCCTTGGTGGGCAAAGGCTAGTTACAAGATCTTACGCTGGAGAGTAATGTGTGCTCTGAAAGGCACCCAGGGCTTTGTGACCTGGGGAGTGGGGTGGTGGCAGCTGCCGTTTACAAACTGTTTAGCTGAATTAAGAAATTACTTTTTGAAATGTTGGAAGAATCTGATTTAACTAGGCAGTCTTAAACACTGTTCATTCTCATTTCAGGAAATCACAATGGTTTGTTATAAAGCAACATAACAAGTGCTCTAAATGATAAACTACCGTTGGCTCTACGAGCTATCAGTCAGAAAATGAATAAGAGAAAGCAGGGCATATGCAGCAGAAATGGCTGTGTTTTATGCCAGTGCTGTTATAACCACATCACAGCACAGATTTGTTCTGAAGAACTCCATTTAATACTTTGTGTACTCATATTTATCATAGGTCTGTGCAGACACAAAAACAATGTTTTTATCAAACTATGATGTGTTTGACTTGAAATACATTTAGCACAGATGACAGTTTTTAACCATTAATTTTGACTTACATATTTAAGTATTATATGAAGATTAAATGACAGTAAACAAGGAAACAAGCCACACAGGGTTGTACAGCTTTTATCTGGAAGCCATAAGCATAATGAGAGTCATTACCCCCTATAAACTTGTTCATGAGCATTGGTAGTGAGTTTGGGTTTTAGAACATCTGTGAAATTTTGACTGCAATTTGTCAGGTATGTTGGGGAAAAAATCTATTAACTTGAAATGTAAGAGGGAAAAAACAATTTAAATATTGTTTTATTGCTTAAATAACTTGAATATTGGAATAGCTGAACAACTGTTAAAATCATGAGTTGAAGAACTTGGCTTCACTTCAGTTTATTAGTGATTATTCACTATTAAAAATAGTTCATAGTCAATTCAGTAGTGATGAAGAAAGAAAACTTATAATACCATGAGCACAGTCTTAAGTATAAAATAGAAACTACCTGAAGATTTACTGAAGACCCGACTGCATCAAAATATGACAAGACTTCTCAGGTGTTCTTAGAAACTACTACTTGAGCTACTACTGGGAAACATGAAAATGTCATAAATAAATAAATAAAATATTTAATGATATTCATTAGATCTGTCCTCCAAGTACTTGTTCAAGACCCCCTTTGAATTCATTAAAAGATTTTGCATCTGCAGTGTTATTCTGGGAGAAGTGAGAGATGGACTGAATGAATTATCTGACATTGAACTCTGAAGTCTATAGAATATAGCTTCAAGTTAAGCTTTACCCAGAAAAGAGTGGTTGAATTTGATATGAGTAGTGGCAAAATAATAGAAGCGAACATGAACAAGAAAGACATGGACCTGTTAGAGCGCGTCCGGAGGAGGACCACAAAATGGCCGGAGGGCTAGAACACCTCTCCTGTAAAGAAAGGCCGAGAGAGTTGAAGTTCTTCAGCCTGGAGAAAAGAAGTCTCTGGGCAGACCTTATTGCAGCCTTTCAATACTTAAAGAGGGCTTATAAGAAAGACAGAGAAAGACTTTTTACCAAGGCCCACAGTGACAGGACAAGGGGCAATGTTTTTAAACTAAAAGAGGGTAGGTTTAAATTGGACATAAGGAAAAAAAATTTTATGATGAGGGTGGTGAGACAACGGAACAGGTTGCCCTGAGAAGTTGTGGATGTCTCATCCTTGGATGTGGAAAGATAAGTTTGTACTGATTTTTCAAATGCTGATTTTAAAAATTCATACAATGTATAAAGAACTAGATATAAATATTTTTTTCATGAACAGTATGACATTTTAAACAGCGTTTTTGTCTTTAATACTGTTTGTTAATTCATGTGACAGTTGCTAGGAGTTTTGTAGTCTTAATGCACAAATGTATATGCAAATATTAATAAGATATAGATAATTTAATTTAAATTTTATTCATGTTTTCCGTGTCCTGCAAACTGCTTTCTTTTTCATTGTTTTCTTAGATCTTTCTTGGAAAAGAGATTTTGAACTCCTGCTTCATATGAATGCCTTCATTAGGTGGAGAAATAATACTTTTAGCTTATGTGACTAAACACATCTAGTTTATGTTTCCATTTATGTAAGTATAACAATATTGTTGAAGAACACTACCAGCATAGACACAACGTACACCTGCCATCATCATAATGAAGATATCTGAATAAATTTTTGGCTGAGACAATCACAACCTTTATCTTTCCATAAAGTGATGGAGAGTAGGTAGTGGTTTTCCTATATAGGTACTCATTAAATTGTGGTTGACACACTCAGGGCAGATTTGAGACAAGTTTTCATCCTATGGCTTGTTTGACAATTTCAGCTGTAGCAGTCACTTGGCAACAGATTATGTTGCATTATACAGTATTGTTTCTCTTTTAACGCAATTGCATTAGACCCATCCTTATCATCTCACACTGCCTAATGCCTGATTACCTAACAAGACAATATGTCTCCTTTTTTATCCATGGTGCTATACTTTATTCTAACATACAAACTAATTAAGGTGCAACACTGCAGGTAGGTTTCTGAGGTTACTAACTGCATTCTGCTTACAATGCTGAAAGTTTTAAGGTAACACAATCTGCTTCAAAATAATATGTAGAGAAGTTAAAAATAATATTTTTACCTGTTTTATATGTAAACATTTTCTATCTAAAATCTTTTTTGTGAATGTTATGCAGTAGTTTACTTATGCTTATGTAATTTAAGTGGCAATATATCAGAAGCCTGAAAACATTTTTTAATGAATCTGTTGACAACATAAATACTATTCTATCTGATTAGAAAACTTGGAGAGTTTCTCATTTGATTTGCTTATGTACAACTTCCATTCAGATCACAAAAATGTGTATATGTATTTGGGTGAACAAAACCTTAACTTTGAAGGGAGCTGCACAGTTTTTATTGGTTTCGTTAGACTTTTTTTATTTCTAGATGATGTGCTTTTTGATTGGTAACAGAAGAATATAATGTGTTTTGGGGCACAAAAAGAATCGCACTAAAAGTTCCATAAAACATTTGTGAGATGAATAAATGAGTTTTCTCAAAGACCAGTGAACAGTGATAGGAAGACCTGCAAGACACTATGACTAGCATATGTGACCCATAGCTCTTAATGACAATTGCCAGAAGAACATTCTCCAAGAAGCTTTTGCGTATTGCTTATATAACTAAAATATTTATGATTCTTCTGGGTTTTATGCTTTAAAGGCTCCATTTTAGGAGGTCTGGATTTGTAAGTGAGGAAAAAAAAAAGGTCTTGAGGTCTTCATATTATAAGTCTGTAATGAGTTTAATAGTCTCAGTTATTGCTATCCATTTATTTTGTTGAATTTCCAACGTACAAGTTCTCCATGCCTACTGAATGGATTAGTATGTGGTGTATCTTTGGTATGCGTGTTAGCTAACAGATCAGGCATTTTTAACACAGTGCCTTTATCTTGAACTGTATTCTCTGCTTGCCTGTCTTTCTGTATCAAAGAAAAAATGAAACAAGCCCTGAAACCCTCAGGATTCCCCATGTACTGACTCCTGAGCTTTACCAGGATGGTCCTTCACTCCATTCAGGAAAATAAAACCCACTTTTAAAAGAAAAATCAGCAAGCATTACAGCAAAATTGATGTTATCAGTCTAAAATGAAAACACAGAAAGTGCAAGAAATATAGAGAAAACATGGACAGTGCAAGTGGAAAAGGCGGAAGGGAAACTAGGAAATAAGTGTGGCACTGAAAAATGGGAAAGTATTTTTTCAGGGGGAATCCCTTCTGCCACAGCATGCAGCTCCTGGGTGGTGTCAGGAGCTTTGAGGACCAGAGTGACACGCTACTATGATATCACAGTAGGTGATAGATTTGACAGATCAGCAGGAGTCCCCCTACTCTTCCTTGCAGCCTGTATGTAAGTGTGGTGAATGAGTGGTACCAACTAAGAGATTTCTAAGGCTGGTCTGGGTCTGATAAATGTTTTGTGGGCTGCTACCCACTGCAAGGCTGGCAGGAGAGGAGGAGGAGGAGCAGCACAGTATGTCAGTTGCAGATGATACAAAATGTACTACACTTTCTCTAGTTACAACTACAGCCTGTTCACTGCAACAAAAATGTCTACGCTTGTCTGTTCTGTCCACATAATGTCTATGAAGTCCTTCTCTTCCTGAAGGAAATGCCTTTACACATCTGCTACCCTTTCACACTTCAATGAAACTTCTTTCAGATTCTGTAAATGTGCTCTTTCATCAGTATTTAGACCCTCAATATCCCCAGACACTCAGCTGCGGTTAATGCTTGGCTTAAAATTTCAGAACTTTTTGGATGCTGAGGCTAGATGCCATCCCAGAAGGAACAGGTTCATTCCATGGTTTCATGGCTTTACAGATGAAGGGGAGAGGAAAAAGGAAAATTGCCTCATACTCTTACAATGCTTTATGGGCCTTCTCAAGCTTGGGAGACCTAGAAGATGGAAAATTCCTTCTTGGCTTTCTTCTGGTTGCCATCAAGTCATCAAAGCCTCACTCCAGTGGTCTTGCATTGTGGATCTTCTGCTACTTGGTTGTGCAGTGTGATTTTAGTTTGAGTAGGTTCCCAACCTACCCAGTCAGGACTCTTCTGGCTTGAAATGGAAGTTAGATGCTAATTTTTTGCTGCACTTGTTTTAGGGTTGGAGTTTATCATGCATTTTTAGTACTACTTATGTGACCTTGTAGGGAACATGGGGCAGCAGGAAGAGGAGAGGAGAGCTGAATGCAAATCTGTTGGCAATGCTAACAATTGCTTTAGTGTTTCAGCAGTCAATTTTAATACTCAAAATATTTTTCTGCTCTTTGCTATGAAAGAAAAAAACAATTAAATAATCTATTTATGAGAGCAAAGAAGAATCTGTTTTATAAGTAATATTGTTCACCAAGATGATGTCTCCAGAAATTTTGTACAACTGGAAAGGCACAATATCTTATTTGAGAAAGGAAGACAGTGAAGTTACACCTCTGTTAGAGCTTTTTTCTGTGTCTGGAAATCTGCTGTACATGTTCTAAGGACATACCAAAAGGGTACCACACCCTTCGGCCATGGTAACATGTATGAAAGAAGTTGTGCTTGTGCTTCTGAAATTTGGTATATGCTTGTACTGCAGATAATGGCTTTGAAAGAGTCTGAAGTCTTTTGAGAATCAGAGATGTGCAAGAGCTTTGAAGGAGACGGAAATTACCTTTGTACAAAAGTATTGCTATAATATTATTGGAGGGTGGGGGAAACCTACACATTTTTTTTCTGAGCCACTGCATTTTAATTCTGTTGCACTGATTTTTTTTGTGCAATATAGTAATTCAAGGATGAATCATACAAGACTTTGCTTAACAAAAAGAAAAATGTATACACAAGTATTTGAATTTCAAATTCACTACGCCTTCTGCAAACAAACAGTAGAATGGAGTGGCTAGAATAAAAGGGTTGTGATTAGTGGAGTAATGTGGTGGGAAGGGTTGACTTAAGATAGAGGATAGGAGCATATTCTGGAGAGAAAAGGGCATTTTCAGCAATTGCTGGTGGCAATGCTGCAGCATCTCAAAGGAAAACAAGCATTGAAGAGGAGTTGAACTCAGAAAAAATGTTTCACATTCTCCCATAACAAGTGTCAAGTAGTAGCAATAAAGCCTGCTTACATTTTAGTACTGTTTAGCAATTAGTGCAAATGCAAACTTATGTAGGCTTTTGATGATTTTACGGAATTTTGGACTTATTGATGCCATATTATTCACTTGATATAGCAAACTATTTCAATAGTTGTACTGAGCTTTTTTAAGGCTGACGGGAAAAGCATGAGATGTACAGACCATGGCTGATTTTTCTTTTTACAGACACCTGAACAAAAATATCTAAAACATAAACTGAGAATTGCTGTAATAACACACACTCCCACCCATTAAATGGGAGAAGACAAAGGCAGGTTCTTTTCAAAGCTCACAGATCAGCTTGAAACCAAGAAGATTATTTCCTCTCAAAACCAAGGATGCACCAACGAAAGAAACATCAAACAGAATCAGTCTGGGCTTTCATGTGAAATTAAAGAATGAAGACTTGATGCTTGTTTCAGATCTTGTATTGGTATTGACTTTTCAATAACAAGCACATAACAGCATACAACTTCTCACATCATTTAGAAATCACCCCTGAGTTTAAACTAAAGCACGAAAGATTTGACAAGAGATGATCTGTTCGATAACAAAAAGAAGTACATTTTAACGATATACTACTTATCCCAAAATATAAGAAATAACAAGAACTAATAATAATGTGATGGAAACAAGCCTTAGAACTTTACCTTTGTGGCAGCATCAAAACAGACAAAGCCCATGCTAAAGTCAATGGTAAGTCCCATAAGATGACTCTCCAAAACACAGGCATACGTCTTGCACTGTAAAAGAAAAATCAGAGAAGGTAGTTACCTCAGAGCACATTTCTTCAAATTTTTTCTAGGACCAGTATTTCTGTGTCTTTAGTCTAATGTTTATATATCTCAAAATTATTATCAGAAATAAGTCATTTGTGTGTAAATAGGTCAATTTATTGCCAGTGTATTTCAGATCAAAGGATTTATATTAGTGATGAAGTTTTCTAAGTATTGTAAAAAGAGTTTTTGCTTCCATTAGGGAAAAAATAAATCAGAATCAGAACTGCCTCAGTGGTTTACCAGTGACAACTGCTAAAAGGGAAGTTTCATTATTTTCAAACTCTCTTATTTGTTTTGGTACCTAGTAACTTCCTCTAACATTAATATATTCCTTTTAGCTTTTTAAGAAAAAATAAGCGCATTTGTAAAATACCTCTCTGATATGCTGTTTATTGTGTTTTTGTGAATTGTGATTTTTCAAATCTCAGTGAATAAAGTAGTATTTCATACCATGTAGTAATTAACGTAATCATATGAAATACCTTTTTTGCTTCAGCTAGTGGACCAAAATATCTCAAAGGTTTCTATGAGGAACCTTGAAATCCTGAAAGACTCTCTCATTCTATGATTTAAAAATCGATGCATCTATTTATTTCCATAACATCACACTTCAATACATGCTGTGAGACATCTATTAGTGTTGTTTTCAGGATCAAAACTATTGCTATGTCTGAAGGCTGACTTCAGGTACAAAATGACAAACTTGTATTTTTCATCGCTAAATATGTAAAAAAAATTAAAACATTTCCAAATCTGATGTAAGTTCTTTAAATAAACCATTCTTATTTTATAGAAATTTTACCCTCCAGATTAAATGAAATATAGTTATATTCTTCAAATGTTGCTGTAGCCACTAAATATACAAAACAAGAACAAAGGCTTCCATGATCTATAATGTGTCAAAGAACCAAAATATAAATTTTAAACATGGGGACAATGTAAGTTACTAAATTATCAGTGTAACAAAAGTATGTATTATTATTTTTGTCATTTTGATTATCAAGTATAAATCACATGCCTTTACTTATATATTCTTTGGGTGGGCTCTTTGGTGTCTAAATGGTCTTCTCCAGAACACAAGATGAAAGGCTCGTTAACAGCTTCTAAGAGTTGAAATAGACATTGTAGTGAAGGAAAATGGAAAAGTTCATAGCTATATAGATTCTTTGGTTATTTTAAATTTGACTTTCTTACACTTCAATATAGATTTCTTTTCTGGAACTGAAATATTGGAGTGAATTTCTTTCATTGATCAAATCAGGTCTCAACTACATAGAAACAGTTGGTGGTTAATCTTTGTGCACGCACCTTGGAGCTCTAGAATCCAGGTTTCAAACACAGTGATATCCATCATGGAAGCTGAAGGACACTCTCTATGAGTTACCAGTGGGGCACAAGTGCAGCATTTGAGCCAGTCTATAGACAAAGCATGGCCATCTATAACTCAGAAGTAAAAAAAATCCACGACACATGCCTTACAAGATGATTTTGCGTTATTGCTGAGTAACAGTAAATCATATGTTACTGTGTGATCCACCAAAGGTGTTCAAAAGCTATAACTGTCTGTCAGTAAATGAAAGGTATCCTACCGCTTGCTGTTGAGGTGGAAAGCAGCAACTGGTCTATTCTTGCAGCTTCCAACACTGAAAGAACTTTATGTACTTCACTACATGTATAAAATCTGAATTCATACAGTATAGATGGGCACTTGGTCATTATAACTATTAATGCATAAACTCCCAAAATTTTTAATTACAAAATCAATGACTCAGCTCTGTGGTATTGCAGTCATATGCTATTTGTGTTTATATTAGCAAATAAAAGTGGCTTTTTGTTTGAGCAGCTATACCATAAAACTGTTATGAATATGTAAACTTTGACAGTAAATCAGTGTTGTTAGAAAAGGAGAGAATATTGCCTTTGGCAACATCTCATTAGTAGAAGAAAAGAGTGTAAAGTAATATATTTCACAGCGACTTACTACTTAATTCACATATGCAAAAATGTTCAGGTTTTGCATGCAAAGCAAAAAATGTACAGTTTTGTAGAATTATCTTGCTAACTTCCTACAAGATGTAAACTACATTTTTATTTGTAGACCTCCAAGATATCTAGGACAGACATAGAGGTTTTAATGAGAATTAAAATTTGGCAAGGAGACAGTATATCAGATTTAAAATATGTATTGCTGTCTAAATCATCTGACCTCCCACCTCAACACCAAAGGTCAACCTACAATGTGCATTGCACCACCATGCTGTGCTGGCAGAGCTACCTCTGCTTAAGCGCAGCACTGTGCCTGGGCTAATTAGCCTCACTGAGAAGTTACGATTTATGAGAAACAGGACATACCAGTCTTGGTTCAATGCTGCACTGAAAAAGCAACCTACTTCCCAGACTGAAGGTTCTTTCTACAAAAGGCAGTGCACAATTTGTGGAGAAATATCTAGTTCGGCTCAATGTAGCTATCGGTAGGAAGAAACTGCATTGTAAGGTGCAGACCACCAGTAGTAGCTGATTCTTTACTTATTCTTTACTTATACATAAGACCAGTCTATGCCCTCGGACCATGTATTCCATGATGTTCAAAACCATGCAGAGAAGCAAAAATTTGAGAATAACAGAAGGATCTCTGGACACCAAGATTTTAGTTTCTTTGTGGAAGAACATCTCTTGCTTTATGCGTGTGTTGTATGCTCTTGCACATGATTCTGGTCACAGGTCAGAGTAGGAATGTGAACTTTCAGACACTCGTTAACTCTGTTAAGATTTTTCTCATCTTTATTTTCTTTAATTTGCCTTTTAATTCAGACATTTGAATAAAACAAAAATGCAGAAATTCTTGCCAGGAGACTCGATACTTTAAAATTTCTTACACATTTAACAAACACTTTAAATCATTAAAAGTGACTATTAATAATTTATACTGTGGATGTTTGGCTTTAGTTGCTGATTTCTCACACAGAGCTCATGAAAACCTTATCAGAACTGAAGCATCCCCCTCCCAAAAGAAGCAGAATATATTTCACCACTCATTTCTTGTTCTTTTACAAAATACAGAATCTTAAAGTAGGTTTATGAATAATTCAGTGGGTCAGGCAGGGGTTGAAGGAGACAACCCAAAGTTGTTCCTTAGATTCTACTCCCTCAATACATACAGTATAAATCATGGAAAGAATGATATGTTGTAAACCTAGTGTAAGCTATCTTTGAAGATAAGGGAAACCATACTACAAGTCCAAGATTTAATTCAGACTTTCAAACTCAGATTCAACTTCAATGGAGACAAACGTTAAAGTACTGTAACACAAAGCAGCTTACACAATAATCCTTATATTAGGGAACAAACAACTACAATACAAACAAGAAGGACAGCAAGAAAAAACTTCATGATGGAAGTGGTGAAAATTTTAGCATAAAGTAGCAGGAACACAAAGGGAACCTGACAATCATATATAATTGCACATCATTATGCAAGCTATAGTAGTCTCAGATTCTTCATATAACAATGCTGTGAGATAGTAAGGAAAAAGGATCTCCATTTCAACTACTTTTTTTTTTTCTTTTAATAGGTAATTATGGATTAGCATCTCTTACTTCTCTAAGGAAAACTAACTAAAGAGTGACTGTAACACACCACAATGGTACCACTGCAATATCATACCACATTATTGCTAAACTATTATCAGTTTGACTATCTCTCCTCTAATAAATTTCTTTCCTAAAAAAAAATCCTGCTTAATTTTTGTTTTAGATATACCTCTGGCAGAAGGTATGAATTAGGATTAAACAGAATTTATTACATACTTATAGTGAGGCATTTTAAAAATATTTTAATTTGTGATGTATTCTTCAGAATTACATCAGAATAGGGCCCTGATTAAATTCTCGTGGAGGTTAATGCCAATTTATACTCACTGAGTAACTCTGTTATTATTTGTATGAGTATGGAGTAGTACACAACACATTTGAATAATTTTAATGGCAGTTTTAAACAGCAGTTATATTTTCAAAATTATATGATTTCATATTAAGACAAACCTGCACACAGCTGGAATATTATTCACATGAAATATAAATATTCATAAGAATATGATTGCATAAAACAAAATTTTAGTAAAAATGTAGTCGATATCTCGATTTTGAATGTGTCACCTTTTTTTTCTCACAGAGTAATGAAAGAACTTGTCAGAGACAAAGTATACCACTACTTAAGTCAAACCAGATTTTATCTGAATTTGTGAATTGGTGGATGAAAGCAGTAATGGATTGCTGAAAGAAAAATAAGCAGGCCAAGGCCAGTTATATTAAAAATTAATATTCTTTTTTTTTTCCAAACTGAGATATAAAAAAAGAGACAAGAAAATAAAGAAAAAAAGGTGAAATCATAAGTGTGAGTTCTACAATAATAATCTATCGTGAGAAGCCTGTTTGTCCACCTTCACAAATTTGCTATAATCAATCTCATGAAATCATTACTTTGAGTTCATAATTGCTACTCTGAACACCAGTAGAGTGAAAAGAAAGGTGGGAAGGTTAAGATTAATCTGAGGTCAAGATTATTAATGAAATTTTTTTTGGGAAACATGGGAGTAATTTTGAATTAATGTAATTCTAAAACCCAAGAGAAAAATCTAAACTAGGAACATTATGTTATGAATCAATATTAGAGAAGAACAAATATGAAGTGGCTTCTGGGCTAAAAGTTAGTCAAGAAAATTGTCATATATTCTTTTAGTGATGGCACACTAGTGCTTCTACAAACAATGTTGCAGTCAATTATATGAGAAAGACAAAGCATCTCAAATATTTAGTAGCAGAGGATGTATGTTGTTGCAATTTTTATACAGAAAAACTACACTTACATTTTTCAGCATGACAATCAGAGTTCAAAAGGTAAGAATAGCTCCTGTAAAAGGTAGCAGAGTGCATGAACTTAAAGATAAAAGTTGAATCTTCTTTGAATCCTCCTCCAAAAAAGGTGATACACATTAAAACTGACAGCAGTGTAGTTTTTGCAAAATGGACCATCATAAGTATATACTAACTCAGTCCATCTGCACGTGTTGGTTTATAGGTCAGAAGAGGGCTAATATATAACTAACAATTTGTCTAAATAAAAAATTGTCAGTGCTTGCATTCCCAAGAGGACACAGAAAATGAGTGCAGAGAAAGTGAACATTAGCCAATACTTGCACAGGCTAACATGCTAATAAGACTTTTGTAGGTGTGTATACAGAATAACTCACGGCAACATCAACTAAAGCTGTTCCAACTACATGTATTTTTTATGACTAGAACATCAATATAACAACTAGGATTAGCTGACATAATTGTGGTGGGTATTTTTTTTCTCCTATTTTAAATAAAAAAAAAAAAGACTTTTTGGTCATGTGAGAAAAACAGTTATTGTTAAACTGATAAACATATCACTGATATGTAATTTTGCTATAAAAATTTGCTAGTAATCTGTACCTGAATGTCATCCATCTCTGCTCTGTCATCTGACAATTGAGTAAATACACAAGAAACAAGAAATGTATGAAAAAAGAATAATGTATCTGAAGTACAATTTTGTTCTTGCTTGTATCCTGTAAGTACTCTCACTCAGTGTACTCTCATTCCTGATTACAAGGACAATTTAATTCCTGCAAGGTTCTCTTATGTTATCCAATAACAAATAAAGTAGCATGTAAGACAGTATGTAAGAATATCTACACAGCTGGTTTTGTCCCTGATCTATAGATTGTTTTTCCTCTTCTGTCCATGAACATTAACAAATATGTATCGCCTAGTCATAATAACTCAAAGACTGTATTTGATGTGATCTCTTCTGAATGTTAAATTGCAAGTTGCTTGGGAACACCAAAAGGGTTTTTACGCAATTACATACATAAAACAATAATAATTTGAGAGCTGCAGGAGGTCAGAGAATTTCTTAAATTGCATCATTATTTCATGTAGACCTAATTTGTTAATGAAGCAAAAGGTAATCATCAAGGCAGTTGTTCTCACCTGTATCCGTTCAACTTCTAAAAAAGTTGCTGTTTGGAAGGCTTTTTCCCATAATGTTAGGTCAGACTCTAGTTCCACAGAAAAGTAAAGATCTTCTCCAGATTCAGACTGGACACTGAAGCAATGTTTCCGCCGGTCCAGTAGATCACTGTCCTGATGAAAACCTGAAGTTATATAATCTGGCATACATCAATTAATATTTTTAATTGCAAACATCTATGCCTCAAACCTAGCATTTTTAAATGGCATTTTTAATGATATAACACTGTAGTAACTACTGAGAGCTGAGGAACTGAAAATTAGGGGTTTGGTCTAAACATTGACATTTCAATGAATTTTAAACAGGATACCTATATTCAGAATAGTACAGAACAACATAGCATATCTGGCATAGCTTCCAATATTTTAACAAATTACTTCTCAAAATTGTTATCAGCTATACACTTCTAAATTAGATAAATTCTATAAAAGGTGTCCACTTTCTATTCACATGAAAGAAACACAAATATCAGCTTCTCTGACCTATTTGACTCACCCACCCTACTCTGGAAGGCTGGCCAAAGGAAGCAAGAGATTTATTTAAGCAGTATGAAAAGTCCATCTGTCCTATTTTCCCTTTAGAGGCTAGACAAAACAAGTTCATATTTCTGGTGGCTTACAAAATCCAACATAAAATTTGTCTATAGCTGCATACTGCCAGTAGAGACTATAGTGGCTGCCAGCAGTTAGGTTGCTGGCTTTGGACCTGGAGGAGGAAGTTACTTTTGGCTTTACTTTCAACACAACACCACACAACAGATATCAGGCTACAAATATATAATATTTAATGATTGCTAGCATTTGTAATTGGCACTAAATCAAAGAATAACCAAGTTAATCAGGAAATCCATCACTAAAATATTTTTCAAGGATTTTTTTTTTTTTTTTTTTAATACAGGATGTTTTATACTAAAATTCTGGCAAGTAATTCATCCTTGTGAAAAAAAAAAAACAACACTTGCAGAAACAGTTTTAATTAATTTTGTCCCTACTATGGCAAAGCAGCTGTCACAAGCCACAAGCTCACCAGCTGTCCTTGCAAATACATCTGGGTATACATTTGGGTATATGTTGCTTGGGTGCAATTTCTACAATGCTACCCCATAGCAGAGGGCACAGTTGAGATCAGTAAAGGAGGCTCACAGGACAGTATAGCCTTCTGGCTATACATAACTTGAATAGACCAAGGAGACCATAACCAGCTGATACAAGCTGGAAGAGCACCTTACATTGTTCAAGCCAGCTCTCTCTGGGGCAGAGAACCAGGAACCTAAAGCTGACCGAGAATGGAAATATATAAAACAGGAATCTGTAGGAAACTATTACCCTCAGGCAGATAAGTAGGCAATGGTAGAGTAAGCACTATTTTTCTCTTTCTTTTCATTCAATAGACATGTGACAGACCTGCTCAAGAAAGCCAGTACAGCATGCATTCATGAATGCTCCTGCTTCAAAACTGCTTTACAGTTTCTAGAAGAATCAGCTATGGAGGCAACATACCCCGTCTTTGCAATCACCATGACAAAACTGAATTGCTCAGATTTTAAAATGACCAGTCACTGTGGAACAATCTCCTTCCTTACTTCCATCAAGTCCTAAGCTCAATGTCTTTAAGACATGGATGGACAAATCAGAATGAACATAGGCTGTTAGATCTTAAAAACAGCATTTCCAAAAAAATTAATATTATCACAGATTTCTTTTCCCAAGTGTTCAGAGGGCTGGGTAGTTGAACTAGTTAGATGCAACTAAATAATAGCCAATGTCCTATGACATACTTTCGTCTCTTTTTATTTACTGTTTTTTTTCCTTTCCACTCAGGCCCTTCTGCTAAAACTAAAATGTCAATTCTGCTCACAGTATGTTTTGACCAGCATTCAAAAAAGAGGTCATAATGTCTAGGTTGTTGTTAATGACAGCTATGCTGTACTGCATGCTCAGCCTCAAAGCTCACAGAGCAACAGCACTGTGACAAATGTTTAATCTTGTGGATATGTGTAGCAACATAAAACATATCATCCAACACCTGACTATACAAACCCCATCAATAGGAACTGGATGAGTAAAAGCATCGGCTGACCCTCACTCCTCCAGGGAAGAAAAGCTACTTTGTATAGTATAATAACACTTCTTGTCTAACAGGTCTTAAGCGGGATCTTAAACTCATTACACTCCCAGAGCTACACCTGATTGAATGGGCATGGAGTCTGACAAAACTCGTGTGTAAGGTATATATCTTTCCCAGGGAAGGTTTAGTTCATAGCTACAACCTCAGAAGAAACTAAAAATATTTTGAACTCATCTTCACCTGTTCTTAACAACAGTAAGTAGAGAACAATTAATTACTACTAATGCAAACTCTTAAACCTTATTGGAAACAAGACTATGGCACTATGTGGGATCACAGGAGTCACTGTCATTAAAGCAATTGAAGTAATAGCCACTGTTTCTAAGTGGGAGGAAGTTCAGTGCAGTGCTCGGTTCCAGAATGCATATCTGTATTTAGCTGGGCATAGTTAAGGTTTGATGCTTTTAAATTACATTGTTAAACTGTCCCATTCTTACAGGGTTTTTTCCTATTGAGAAGAATATGCTGGCTATGAAAAAGGGATGAGTTCTCATGTAGACTGGGAAAAATGAAATATTAAAAGTTTTACTGAGATTTCTCTCTGTTAAAATGTGTTTGAAAAATACAAAAATCTCAGAAAAGGTTTTGAAGTGATTAAATAAAACTTGTGCATTTTATTATCAATTTTGTTAGCAATAATTGTACTAGATTTTACTAAACATTACATCAAACCTAGAGGATGAAAAGAGAAAGAAGACCTAAGTGGGATCTACAATATTAATCCATGTTTTTGCTATTTATGTATGAAAATGAGAACATTCTTTGATTTAGAAAAGATCTAATCAATACTAGGTAGCATTTCCCCTCAGTGGTTTACATATAAAAATTTTAGAATATTTCAACTACTACATCATATTGTGACAAACAACACATATAATGTACTCATTTATTATTGGAATTTACATTTTGTGAAGTTCTAATTTGGAATGAAAACAAAATTCAACATTTCCAAAGAAATAATAATTTTCCACAGAATAATAATTCCATTTTTTGACTAGTTCTAATGTATGTATTTGTGATTTTGATATCCATGTCTACGGTTAAATTCATGGTAAGAAAAGTTCAAGTCAAACATATTTGAAAGTTGTACTTTAGTTTAAAAAAAAATTGCTGACATACATATGAGGTATTCCTTTCCTTCTTAGTAGTATTTCATTCTACTTGTAAAAATAATTTGGTACAAGGCATAAAAGTATTACTTACACAACTGCATACTCATTTTTTCTTTTTCTTTTTTTCAGCAGAATTCCTTACTTAGTCAAATAGCTTGTCAATACATTATGGCAGGCTGAGAATAGATTAGGGTAGCATAGCGAAAGCATTTGTGTTGGATATCAATATGTCAGCAAATTTGTATCGGCAAATGTGTAAAAAGTGATATTTTACATGTACTTGCTAATAGTGCTCTGAAAAAAATTCAAAAGTGCCTACGGAAAACAAGATCCTACCATAAAACAACAGCAAAAAACTGTTTAGGAAATTAATATTTCTGTTTTCAATGTTGACTCTGGCTGTTGAGAGTAAGTAATATGTAGACCTCCACTGTGAAGAGAATACACCAAAGGAAATTTTGAATAGCTGTCCCTGAGACAGGAACAATTTATTTCATATAAGGAATGGGACACAGATCCAATGAAAAAATCATGTAATCACTGTTGCATGAAAGCTTGTAGTCCTAAATTCTTTATCCAATTAAACTGCAACATCTTACGCTAAATTTAATTATTACAATAGTCAGAAAGAAAGACAGGAAAAAAGCTCAAATTATTAAAGAATGTGACCAGAAAATAAGAGAAAAATGCTACACAAAAATCTACCAAAATTGATGTATCAGAACATATTAGTGTATAAAATATTGAAATAGTGCATCACTTCAATCTTGAGGAATGACCAACAAAGAGGTTGCAGGAGTCATTTAAACATATATTTTCTGTATCTGTTATTCTTTTTCTGTCCCTCTGTGTGTTTTTCTTATTATTTCTTCCAGGAAGCAGGATCAGACTCTGAGATTGGCAGCCCCAGCCTAACACAACTGACTTGTTTTTTCCCCAAAAGGTTACAGGTTATACTATTCTAATACTGCATAAAAAATGTCAAAAAAGTTTTTTTTTTCTTTAAAATAAAAAAGAAACCTCTTTAAAAATAAAGGAAAAAGAAAAAAAACCTTAGTTAATAACTTCAGATTTAAATATAGTTTGTCCTTCCTTTTCTGAATCAAATAAAAAGTTAACAAGCCTTTATACAGCGGCAGTTGTCTTTGCTTTCAAAAAAGACTCCTACGTGGTGTTGTACAGTTACAGAAACATCAACATAACACACAGGGCCCATTAAATTTATCCAAATTAACACACCATGGATTAGGGATTGCATCATTATGTACATGCTGAAGAGAAATGAACTGATGTCACATACAGAATCACAGAAAATATGGATGATTGGGCCAGAGGTGTGGTCATCTACTGTATATTTCTGTGCAAGGTAGGAGCAGCTACACACCAGCTTATGCTTATAAGAATCCAGTGACGGAAATTCAATGGCCTCATCAGGAGCTCTATTTCAGTATTGAATGATACTAGTACCTGAGAAGTTTTTCTTTACTGTATAACTAAAGCCAACTTAATGATGGTCTTAATGAGATCATTTGTGACTTTTACTATCTTTCTTACCTTATAAGACAACTGTAATTCTAGTTAGAGTGGGAACAGATCCTCTTTCCTTTGGAAACATTAAATACTCTTAAATTTAGAACAGGAGGCAAACCAAAGACTGAAAATTACTTTAACAGTTTAGAACTGAAACACTCAACAGTTTAGCACTTTTTCCAAGAACTGGCACCTGGCTAAACCCTGGCTGAAAATCTAATTTTCTCTGGATGCAGCATTAACCAAGTCCTAAAAGGGATTCATTACTTATGCCTCCCAAACAGTTTTGAGTACGTGTGAAGTACTTTAGTGGAATCACATCAGGATGCAAGTCTCAGCCATTGAGCAAACTATATTAATGATACACCTCAACATACTTTCTGTACCTTCACTTCATATGTTTATGTGTCTATTGGCATAAATTTTTAAATTTTTTTTGAATGTATAAACATTTTCAGTAGTTTCCCATGCTTTTTATATCATCCGTTTCCCATGCTTGACTTAATGGAAACGGAGAACAAAATTAGAGGAAATGTAAGTGGGAAAATTAACATAACTGCATTTGAGGATTTTACACACACTAACAGCTAAATAAGGAAGGAAACACAAGTCTTCTGAGACACCAAGTTGGTTCTGATTAATATAGTAAGAAAATTGTATCTCCACTGGTGTGAATGATACCAGCTATAAACATCAATGATTCACCATCCTGACATATTGCTGGCATAGACTGCCTTTCATAATTATCCTCACATTTCATGTCAGAGCTGATCTGACACATGAATATGTTTCCTGGTTTATGCTGAATAAAGTGTGCTTTTTATTGTAAATCTCCAAATATTTTTGCATGACACACTGAAAATAGAAGGCAGGTGACTGAACTACAGAAAGCATTTTCTCACAATTAGAAGGAGATGCTTGGCTGAAGCTGAATCATAGAATCATAGAATCATTAAGGTTGGAAAAGACCTCTAAGATCATAGACCTCTAAGATCATTGAGTCCAACCGTCAACCCAGCACCACCATGCCCACTAAACCATGTCCCTAAGCGCCTCATCTACACGTCTTTTAAATACTTCCAGGGATAGTGACTCAACCACTTCCCTGGGCA
>NW_008823912.1:139912-177605 GCF_000699105.1 Pygoscelis adeliae
TCGGGGAAGAACATTAGTAACTCAAGCAAACAAGGCAAACTTGCTTACAGAGAAGTGCAATCTTTTATATTATTGTCCATAACTTACCAGAAAAAATTAATGACCTTTTTTCTACCCTCCATACGGAAAAATTGCTTAACTATTTAAGTTGTTTACCAATTTATCGAAGACACTTAAATCTTGTTAAAATATACACACTTACACATGCACACACATGCACACACGCTCAAACCACAAATGTTCAGATTGCATGTCAAAAATATAAGAGGTACCAAAAAGACATATACAGTTCAACCAGCTTTGAAGTACTGAACAGGAAAAGGCCATCTGCCCATTTCTGAAGCTAGTGATATAAGTGCCTGCTTTTCTGGAATATTGAAGATTTGACCAATCCTAACATTGGAATTAGTTGGCTGTTAATGGGGCTTTACCCCGCAAAATAGAGGATAGGGTCAAAAAAGTTTCTTCCAGAATAAACTAGAAATATTTATTCATAGCAAATTCTACCATCAATTCTATTGAAAATGATTCATAGATACATTTTAATGTCAGAAGTGGTATTATTAGATTATCTTGCCTGACAAATTGCCTAACATGGATCACAGATTTTCATCCACATGCTAGTGTCACTGTCCCACTAGCATCAGTTTGAATAAAACTGGTGGTAAAAAAAAGAAGTGGTTTAAAAGCTGTCAACTTCTCTTACCAGTACCTTCCACTGATTAATCATCAAAACTTTTATAGTTTCTAGCTTCTTCCCAACTTGAACTTGCCTGACTTTGATTTCTACTCACTCTTTCTTTTTACCTGTTTCTTTTTAGGGTTAAAGAGTTCTTCAGTGCCTTGTATTTTCTCTCTGTTAAGGTATTTCCACTCCATAATCTACAGACCTATTGAATTTTTAATAAATTACTTTGTATGCTTATCAATTTATGTATTTACCACCCCAGGTCTTAAGCTATTTGCATCTCCATAGATGTTCCTTTTACATCAAACATAGCCCATTGATGTTTGCCATTATTTCACAATGAATAATCTAACCCAATGTATTTAAAATGTGATTTTTGTACTCAGCCTGTTTTACCTACTTTGCATGTCAAAAATTATTTCAACCCAAAAATCTTGACAATGAAGAGCTTTATACTTACAAGATATGGTATTTTGAAAACTTTCTACAGAACCTTTTTTTATAATCCACTATTGTTTTGGTAGTTTATGAATGTGATTGTCAGGGTTTGGGGGTTTTTCATACTTTTTTACTACCTAAAATTTTAAATATTGAATTAGGGGATCAGTGCTCTTTGCTGAATTTATGTCAATAAAACTGTTTTTCACACAGTCAAAAGAGAGCTTTTTAAAATCTGATTTTATGCTTCAAATTTTAATGGTCTTCCTGATTATTTAGAAGGTCCTAATCACATTAAGAATAGTGACTTATTGCCTTGCTTAAGGCAAGTCTTCTCCTTTTTCTTTTCCTTGTAATCTGATTGGGGGCGGGGGAAAGAAAAAAAAAAGAATACAGTGACAACAAAATAGTGATTTACTAGAGGACTATTATAAATATGAATCCGCTAGTTATAAATCACATAATAATCTCTGACATCTCTGATTAAGGTGCAGAAGATCCTGCCCTTTAAGTGCTTGAGGCTGAGAGAACCATAAAAATTGAAAATGGCATCCCAGTTTCCTATGTCATTCATGAGAAGAGTTGGAGTTTTTGGAAAGGATGCTAAAGGAGAAAGCACACTCTGCACATGGAGACAACTGTGAAGAAAACATTGGCCATAGTGGCAGATGAGTTCTGAGTTTTATTTAACAAGTTTGGACTATATTCCCTTCCTGACAATTAAATCAGTGAAGTCCTCTGCTGGGTGTAGACATTAATATTTATTTAGTGTTTTAATATTTTTATTGTCACCAGAAGTGGCAGTATTCTCTCATACTGAAACACTGAAATATTAATGTGTATTCAGTAGGATCTGGCAGTTCATATTCTCCACTGTAGCACTTCTGTCATGAAGATAAACTTAGAGAAATCTCTCTAACTGAGGAAAATTACAGTTCTATTTTAAAAGACAAACTTAAGGTAGTAAGTCTCTCTAATCAAAACTGATCTTGTGAAGTTCATCAGAATTTTAGTCAGAATTAAGGAGTGGAAGAAGGAGAAAAAATGCTTTCAGAGAGATTTAGTAAATCCTGTCCTTGTGGCATGAGGGACAGTTATTGAAGTTGCCAGTATACAGCAGGAGAAAATACCAGCATGCTTGGGTGAAAGTTGCATCCTAGTTTCTAATGATTATAAGTCTAAATATGGAAAAAGTTTTTGAAACATCTCATTCCAATCTAAACAAGCCATGTAATGCAGATACATTTTGATTAGTAAGTGTTGTGATAACATTTAGTAATTCACTTTGACAAAGAAGACATGACCCAAGACCCACGTTCTTCCTGGCTCTACAGAGGTGTTGCGGCAGTCCTGACCAACACACTCAGTCCTGCATGCAGATGATAAATCTTCTGCTCCTTCTCAGGATGCCCAACAGCCTGATTGATATAGAAAGAAATATGCTTTGGAAACATTAATTCTAAAGCACTACTTCTCACTTCTGGGTAAATTCGTACAAAAGTTAGCACAGACCACTTGCAAGTCCTACTTGAAGTGAATATTAACCACAGAAGCTGCATCTATACTAACAAATTAGGCATATATGGGACTGTTTGTTGACATTATAGCCAGCTGGAAAGGACCAGACCACATCCATACTATGAAACTCTTTATCTCCCTAAAACAGGGTGCTCACATTCAATGGCTCATTACAAATGAGCCTTTGCCCATGATAACTCTCAAGCTACGCCAGGAATTGTTTGGAAGAGTGCTAGATGGTCCATTTGGCCCAAAATCCATGGTAGTGATAATTCTAAAATAAATTAAGAATATAGATGATGGTGTTCCACCATCTGGGAATGTTCTATAATATTTACTTGTAGTGAAGTGTAGACTGAACAATGTGAATTTAGCCGAGAATATGGAACTAAACCCACTTAAGAGACACTGAGTGATGATATTGTCCAGCAAACAGGCATTACTATCTTCCTGGATTTATCTCTGCCCGATGACATGTGATTGTCTCTTCTGAAGTAGAAACACAGAATAATTCTATCTTCTCAATTTTCCTGAAAAGAATGACATGAACTCAGTCTCTGCCATGGAAGAACAGGAAGTGCAGGAGAGCGAACACTCTGCGGTAGAAGAGCCCAGGTTTCTTTTCTTCATTTTTTCATTATGTTTCCTGAGCTATCATGCTATATCTGTCAATCTCTGAAAATATAATCGCTTCAAACCCTGTTAGCCTGCCCTTTTGCCATTTGACTCATCCTCCAAGGACAACAAATTTATAATGAAAGTAGCATGTGAGGTACTATAGAAGGGAAGAAGTTTGAAGGTGATCACAAAGCACCAGAGTAACTTTTTTAAAGTTGTCTCTGCTTCAGTAATATCCATGGGGCTTCTACAAATGTGTCTAGAAACATGCACTGCTAAAATGGAGACATTTATGATGGCATAAAAGCTGAAAAAAACCTTGAGTCTCTGCAGAGGTTCAATGTAATAGTAGTAATGGGAAGCTGTTTTTCTTGGTTTTACTTGCTTTTATATTGAGTGAAACCATATTTAAGTCTTATAGTACCTGCTGTAGAAAACTAGAATATGGTGAAGATTAATACTCCAATGTCAGAAGATGTAATTTCATTGCAATGATTTTTCTACTTCCATTTTTTATTATTTACAGGTTTTAGTCAGCTAAAGAATCCATCTGAAACATTTCAACACTTTATAAACTTGACCGTGTTTACTGACAATAAAGGAATAACTTAATATGAATAATGTGATAAAGAAACACATAAATGATATTCCTATATCACTTAAACTGGAATTGCTTCTCTGCCAGGACATCCTCTGTCAATACAGACTGAGAATGGAGGATCTACACCTCTTCCCAGACAGTTTGGAGATCTGGATGATAAGAAAAAACAGCATATTTGTACTCTTTTCTGTGCTTCCACACAATAGTGCCAGGAAGACATTGGTTTAGGTTTTACTGCTTTGTGGACTGAGTCCTTGGCTGTAACTAACTTCTGCTACATGGCTGAAAAGAGAAAAAAAGTCCCTGCATTGGTATGCAAGAACAGGGGATAAAGGAGAAGGAGAAAAAAGAAAAATGGCTAAAAATGAGTGAATGAGAAGAGTATCAACAAAGGAAAATTGTAGAAGAAATGAAAAGAAGGACCTTTAAATTACAGAAAACTATATGGCATATATTCTGTACATTTCTATTCAAACTGTATAATAAAATCTTTGGATAAGTCACAAGGAAGAGTCGTCCTGGTTCCAACAGGCTTACTTCTCAAAGAGCTACCTTGGTGCTTACTGTTTTCCAGGCTCAAGGCCTGAAGTAATCAGAGGTTAACAGGAAAAAAAAAATAAATGTGCATGTCACAAGTGAGATTTTTCATCTCTGTCAAAGCCTGACTGTGCTCTAAGACCATTGTTCATATTATGCCCTCAGTGCAATGTCTTCACAGAGTGACTAAATTTTCCTGTTAATTCTCTCCCTACATGACCACTATTAAAGAGTCAATGTTTGCACACACTAGGTAGTTAAAAGACATACCACGGCGATGGGATGTGTTGCATTTTGGATGTTCTAGCCCCTGATGAAGACCCCAGACCTCACAGCCAACATAGCAGTAAAAGAACTCCTTTCACTTTTCTGTTCCAGACTGCTAGCAGAGAGTTTTTTTCAGACTATAAATTTGGTTTCTTATTTTTGAAGACTCTGATGTAAAAAGTTCCTGAATTTTATTGAGCTGTTCCACTTGTAATCTGCCTCCCTAAGGAAAGAATAGTGCACCTATGTGACCTACAAAAACTAGGAATTGTACCATGTATGTCAGTATAAGGTCTTCCCAATGGGAAATGCTTTTTTAAAATATGATTTTTCATACTTCTTTTTGATAATAGTCTATCTCTGCCTAGATGAAACTTCAGAAAAGACCAAATTACCTTTTACATAATTTTGACCCAAAAAACCCCAAACCAACATACACAGGAAAGCATTTCAGATGAATGGAAAGAGACAAATTTTTTTTCATCTCTTTCACCTCCTTTTCCTCTCCTCATGTTTTAGATTGAGAAATGCTGAGCATCTGGAAAACTGTTTTTCACTGTTTTTAAAACAGAGAGAAGACCATATATATTAATTCTGAATGAATTCAGAAATAAAAATTAAAAACAATCTACAATAATGGCCCTATTCAATTTGCTACTCATAACTTTAACTTTCTAAACATATTTCATTATCTCTTCCCATTTATTACAGTTAAGACAAACTGAAGAAATTGGAAAAAATAAGACAAAGGTTTTCAGAATGGTATTGCATATTTTAAGGACTTTGCTCTCAGTATTAGTGAAATCTTACATTGCAGCCATTATTAGTTGCATCAACATATTTGAAAGCAACCAAATTGATCGCTATTTCTTTAGCTTCTCAGTTAGCAAAAGAAATGTTATACAGGTTAAATATGACATTAAAGTAAAGCTATAAAACCCATACAGCATTGTGGAGAAATAAAATAGTTTCCTAGTCAAAATCAGTTTATTTCCAATTTTGCCATGCCTTCTAATTTGGCTCTGTGTCTACTGATACCAGGAATTCTGATATTGACTTCAAGGGGAAAAAAATCGACCTCTTTCTGCAAGGTGGTCACATGCAGTTTCCAGTTGTAGTGTTATGCTCCGGCTTGTCAACTGGTCTGACAAAGTGGTAATTTACCTTATACTTTCTCATCATACCTTGAGAATTTTGCACATTATCTCGTAAACTGAAAATGTTTTCTCAGCTCGTGTCCAATCCCAGGTTGTGACCTTGGAAACAAAAAACAAACAAACAAACAAAAAACCAGGAAAAGAATGCAAGTTATTTTTGTTTATTTCAAGAATTAAGTTTATTAAAAATATAAAAATCTATCCCTAAACCATTTACAACCAGTTTGTAAATGTTTCTCACCACTTCCCTCCATGTAACTGTATGCCACAATTTGCTCCCAGTCACCTACATTGTTTGCAAATCCATAAAATCAAATTTTCCAACCTTGCAACGTCCCAGACACTTACCCACATGCCTTGAAATCCAGGGGAAAAAACTAACAAGAAACAACAGAGGCAAATATACATTTTCTTTTTTTTCTTACCAAGATTAATCTACTAAATTCTAACAAACTAAGATTTGAAGAATAGTCTGTTTCTCCTCTTTGTCTTAGGATTTGAAAATTGCTTTTAGCAGTATTAATTTAAAGCAACTATTGTACACAAAGAATTGCATAGATAAAAGAGTTCAATAAAATCATGCAAGACTAAGGGTTAAGACTTAAACAAGACAGAAAGGGATAGATGAATATATTCAGTAAGGGAAGAGTCAAGCAATCTATAAATAACTTTCCAAGGAAACTGTGAGAAGGAAAGAGGAGAATTATTCACAATCTCAAAAGACAGAAGAACACAAAATAGAATGAAAATTGAGGCTATATATGAAGAAAAAAAAAAAAAAAAAGTCTTAACGGTAAGAAGCTTTGAACAGTGGTTCAGCTCCAAAGGAAGACAGTTGTATCATTACAATTGTTAGGCGAGATGAAGAGGTTGTTGAAGACAGAAGTTTATTTGGTTTTCAAGAATCAAGAATATAAAGTTCTTTGAAAAATGTATCATAAAATAGTATACATAGCATACAAAGAAAATATTATATGAGACCAATTTATCTTTTACCTAAAGAGAAAACAATCATTAATAGACACAACATGGCTGAGAAGCATCTATGGGTTTGGATGCCTCGGTATAAAACTTTCTTGATCAAAATTATTTTCGTATTGTATGAGAAAATTCTATCCCTAACTAATTCTTAGCTATAAACACTATCATAACTGAAACTCCTTTGAGGAAAACAGTCAGGAATGAAAAGTTCAAAAATACAGTGTCATAGTTCCTCTTCTATTAGAATTTTATTTATTTGCAGTCATCCTCAAACTCAGTTTTAACTATGTTATTGAAGTACGGGTATTAAACCAGATTTCTAAGGAAGGGAATGACTAAATACTGAAAGTCAACAGATTGTTTGATATAGAATGAGGAAGTAAAGAAATATTGGAAATATACAATCTTTATGTCTGAGTTTTAAGAAGTTATTCAGAGATGTGACGAACAACATGTAAAATGCTTTTGTCAGGGAAAGAAAGAAGGGCGGGGGGGGAAGCTGCTCTTTCTGCTGTGGACAAAAAAATTAACTTTCTCACCATGAAGACAGAAATGGGGAGAGGAGTCTTGCTAAAGCTCCACTGAGCCCAAAACACCAGCCACACAAGCTGAAGTCATATTGCCCCATCAGGAAAATTAGTTACTATTGCTGCTGAAGCACAAAGCCATTCGGAGCTATGTTTAAAAGCTTACTGTAGTGTCCATACTTTGGGGAAAAATATCAGAGCTCCCCCTTCTCCCCTAGTTTTCTACTTTTGTCTGTACTTATAAAAGGACTTCTTTTCAGGTCAAAACAAAACTCCTTCTATAGTGCAAAGCAAAAGCAACTATAGAATTAAGACACCGATAGAAATTGCTTGCCCTGTTCACTTTTAATATTTTAATTTAAAAGCTTGAGTAGCAAGAGAAAAGGTGTTAGCAGCTCTTTCTCAATTAAAGTCCATTCTCTCTGAGATTTCCAACTATAAACTGTAAGAAAGTGAAACCCACCAGACTTGGCACACTTAATAATTCTAAAGGAGAAAATGTACCAGGAAATAACAGAAAAAGAAAAAAAAAGTAATTTTGTTTAAAGCTTTCAAAATGCAAATAAGATAGGTTAGAATTGCTCATTTATCTGAGCATGGAAAGTAGAAGTACTATTGATCAAACCGATAAAAATGAGGCAAGGGGAGGCTGCGGATATACACTGTTTAAACACATGCTTCCTTAATGTGTTAGACTTTGGCAGAGACCAGGGAAATACTTTCATTTTATTTTCTGCTTAAAAAATTGGCAGCACATCTCTGTTCAGAAAACAACTTAATCCAAGGAGTTTACACTGCAAATATAAATAAAACTGTTTTTCTTCTTATAAGTACACTTTACGTATCTCATAAATAGAAGCTCTGAAACTGTGGCATTGAAAGTTTGTTCTTAATCTTTCATAATCCCTGGAAGAGATGAACACATATACCTGCAGCATAGCAAACATAACTGTATGTGTAAAAGTTTGCATATAGAAAATAAGATTTTAGAAGTCCTTTTAAAAGGCCTACTGTGGTCTTCAATAAGAAGATAATTTTGCTGGGCATATAAGTGTGCAATTATTACATAAATTACGGGTTTTTTAAGGTAGGTCTGTAGGAACTCTTCCTCTGTTTGTCCTTTTAAAAGCGTTCTGTTTCCCTCCTACTCCATGGAGAGAAAATATTTTTCTCTATGTTTGAATTGTCTTTCTATTTTGGAATAAGAACCAGAATCTAGCAAGACAAAATCATGTTGTGCTTGCAGCTCAGCTGAAACAAGACCTATAAAGGTTTCAAGGATCGGTGGCTTGTCTCATACAGCAGCAGCTTGACAAAATTGTCCTAACTCACATCACCATGGTTCACAGCCCTATTATAAACATGTTCCTCCCTCACTCATTAATTATCACCCACTACCCATTTACTCACCAAGAGCATATTACTCCTGGAAACGTAAGATTAATCCTCAGTAAAGAGGCTTGTAGTTCCTTCCGTAGTGCTTACAAAAGAATAATCTTCCTCTTTGGTATTGAACGGGAGCTCTCAGCATTGTTTCTGCTTCTATCTAGTGTCTAGAATGGAGGTGGCTTTATTTGATGGGCAGCAAATGCTCAGGTAGGTCTGCCAAAGCCAGGAGAGCTGCTTTTGAATTAAGGTGCTTGGCAGCATAATCTGACATTTTAATCTGATCCTGAAAAATATCCACCAACCAAAGCCAAATTCCCATTACTAGCCATGGGAGAGCCAAACTCCTATACCAGTGAACTAGTGTACCAACATTGAACACACAAAGTTTTCAGTTCATACTTACATCCATTCTTCATGTCTTTCACATGTTCTTAAACACTTTGCTAAACAAACATGAATAGTGACTGATGAATGATGTAAAGACTTGCAAGTTGGCTTTGAACTACCTCAGGAACAGGTTGCCCAGAGAGGTGATAGATGCCCCATCTCTGGAAACATTCAAGGTCAGGTTGGACGGGGCTCTGAGCAACCTGATCTAGTTGAAGATGTCCCTGCCCACGGCAGGGGGGTTGGACTAGATGACCTTTAGAGGTCCCTTCCAACCCAAACTATTCTATGATTCTATGATTCAGGCAGGAAGGAGCTACAGCCTGGATCTGGCAACACAGGGTTTAGCAGCAGTCAGAAAGGTCACCCAATAAACAGAACAAATGAATCCACATGACTGTCCCTGCTGCCAGTATGGGACTGCTACTGGCTCCTTAGCTACTGGCCTAAAAGTTAGCTAGACTATATCTCTGTTTACTGCAGTTAGATGTACCATAAAACTGTGAAAGTAAATTGCTGAGTATGAGACAACAGCTAAAATTTTGCCCAGTGTTGCCAGTCAGATTCCAATTAATATATTTAAGCTAAACAATTTCATTTGCTTCCCTACCTTCCTTTTGGTGCTCCCAAGCAGCGTAAAAGTTACATTCAGGATGAAATCTAAATACAGAGATATTGCCATTTCCACAGCATGTAAAAAGCTTTGCTATTTCCCCAAATCTCAGCAGTTTGACTAGAATGATAGTTCAGTTTAAATCTAACCATCTTGCTTCAGGCTTGTTCTGTCTGCCAAAGGAAAATGAAAAGCCCCCTTTTAGCACAAGTGGATTTCTCTTGTATTTTTCTAAGTGCTCAGGTAAGCGGGGGAAAAATTCTTGTTAGATGCCCAATCATGTGACAAACAGCTATACCACATACCCTGGAAATTTTCAGTGTTGTAAGTTGAAATCCTGTTAGGTCAATGAGTGATATCTCATTGTGAAAGCCTTGTAAATATTACATGAAATTATTTTAATAACATTTATTCCCACTAAGAATGACAAATATACTTACTGGAGGTGCTATGAATTTATACAGGGAAGATCCCCTCAGTGCTAGAAACTTTGGTGTGTACATTCGATCCTGAAGGGAGTCTTGTTCCCGTTCTTCTGTCCAGCCCATGTAGACTATCTGACAGAAAAATCAATAGTGTTGACAAATTCCTCAGTCACTTTCTTCAAATGAATTGCAAATATTTCATGAAACTAAGCTGATGTCTGTCAAATTTTACGTAGCTACAAACCTTGAACCACTGACACAATATGGTGTATTGGCAGTTCACTTACAATCACGTACTTGTATAAAGGATCCAAAAACATCAGAACAAATATTTATTGTACTAGCAATAACAAAAAAGCTAAACCACATACTCAGTGGATGTTTAAGGTCTATCGTCTCATTAAAAGCTCCCTGAAGTAATTCTACATATTTGCTGACGGGTCACGTCGGAGAAATTTAATGCAAGCAAAGTGTAAGGAACCACTAGGCAGGAATACAAAATCAAGTAACTGTTGTTACACTGCAGTGTAGATACAGTCTCCACATACAAGTTCACAATTATGCATTAAATATGATCTTACAAATTTTATTTCCAAAAAATGACACGCTTTTTTTTTTTCCCCGCTAAAAATCCCTATGTAGGAGCTTTGAACCTCCTTGCTTAGGAATAGCAAATTAACAGGCTGTTTTCAGACACTATTTTGAACAGACTTCATCTACAGCTAAGAAGTAACCAGAATGGTGTTGATTCTTACCACTACTTGCAGATCTTCCGACATAGATGTATGAACTAGAACTTATTCAAACCCATTTTAGGATCTAATTCCCCACATATCCATCCATTAAGTTTGAGTAATTTAATATCAAATCCTTAAAGAGTAACAGAGTATGAGTCACCACTATGCCAACTTCTGGAGAACATCTGGACAAGGAGTAGACACATCATGCAACTTTTGATTTATAACCATGCCATTAGTAATAAAATACAATTTCCAGTGTGTTCTGGTACACCACTGCTATGGAAAATAGATCAACCCATATTTCATACAGTGCTGCTAATGGAACAGATCTATTTTTAAATCTCTTTGTGAAACTGATTTCTACATTAACTAGGCATGGGGCATTCTCTGTCTTAAATGTCAGTAATGAACATGTAAGGAACAGTTTAGGAAAAGTAACTACAATCATATTAATAGTCATCGAATTAGTAAGTTTACCAATGGTATAAATGTACCTAAAATGAATGTTTGTACTGCGTGTTTTATCCTTTGAGATTTTGTATGTCTCGTACTTTTAAAAAAGCGATTTGCACAAGTTTATTTCATTACTGTTGGGAAGAGGATTTTCATCAACAGTTCTTCATGGCATATACATTAAAATAAATGAGGGGTCTGTTGTTTTTTTTTTCTTTTTTTTTTCCCCTTCTGTTTTTCTGTTGGGTTGGATTGTATTGTAACACACTGGAAATTAATGGCTTTTTCAAATCCCCATGTATGGAATCTATGCTATTAGTCTCCAACACAGTTTATTAGATATTTTATGGTCTATAAACATAGACAGGGAGAAGGTCCATTCCTCTAATACTTACAGTGAAACCTCATCATTTAGTTATTTTGCCAATAGCAAAAACTAGTACTGTAATATTGTCTTGGGTCCAATGAATAACATGTATTTAAGTATCTGCTGGTTTGGTGATTAAACAAGTTTATAAAACTCAAAAAGAAAACAGAGCTGTACCACAACATGCAAGAATCAAGCAGAGTGCTCAACATTATATAACTAAATAACTAAATAACACTATGTAACGCAATAACTAAAAAGTAATATTTTCTGAAATCTCATTCATTCCTGAATGAAGAAATAGTCAGGAAAAAAACCCCCAACTGACAGGTACAGTAAGAGAAGTTTTAAATTATTTCAATTCAATGTTTATTCAGATTTCCCTCATTTCTGTTATTTTGTATGTTATCCAATGCAGGATAAGTATCGATCCCCATCCCTCTGACTTGGTAGGAATCCGTAGAGCTCAGTGACTGAGAGGGGCTACACAGAAGAGTAAAATTAGTATAAAAAATTGTACTACTACGTGCAGAAGTTGGGCACATTTTCCTCTCTGTAACAGAAAAAGTATGAATGATCTCTAATTTCTAGGAATTGAGACTTCTATGCTTTTAAAGTAATTAAACTGAATTGATTTGGTTCTCTCTTGATTTGTTTCATTAAAATCGGACACATGGTAAGATATCATCTTGCCTGATGATATTAAATATCACTGTAGCACTGTATGTAATCTGTTTTCAGTTAGTGTTTTTCTTTTTCACATTCCTCATTTCTGCTTCTACTATTCATCAGAACAACAAGATACAGTCACTCATGCTGTGCAGATGTATTGATATTTCACATTTGATTGCCTTAATGTTAAAGCAGCCATGAAATTTAAGGCAATTGCTCCTTTAGACATTTCTCCCTTGCCTCTGTAGATCATGAGGAGAAATTAGATTGACTTTTCAGACAACCTGGTGTACCGAGGTTTTATTAACAAAAAAGCATTTCTCCTTCAGATTAAATACCTACTATTAAACGTACAGAAGAACTGTTAAGCAAAGGCTGTATGATTATAATTAGGAACAGTTACAAAGTTGTTTGAGTGCACGTGCATATTCACGTGTGGGCTACATTGTGGAAAACAGGGCAAAAATGAACAAATACTTGATAATTATTTTATTTATGTGTTCCTAAAGTGGTCTCAGTTTATCTAAACACACTGAACATGTGAAGTTAGATGAAATATTGTAATTTTTACATAATGAAGCTGAGAAACTCTTGAAAATGTTTCACTTACAAGATAAAATAGAGGCCACGTTCTTGAGACATGTATGTTAGTGGTAAACATTTTGACTTCTAAAAAAGCTTTGACTATGAACAACTTCAAGAAAATGATTTATTTGGAAAGGGATTTTAAATTTCCAAATTAATAGTTCATGTGTATGTATGTATTTAAACAGTGGATGAATATGAAATTTGATTTGTGGGTTTTGGAATATATCTTAATGCTGTACATGTGGACTTGGCCTGAAATATGGAATTTCATGAGATCCTATCTGAAAAGAAACATCTACAACCACAGACACACGATGAATGGAAATAAATGTGAATCCCAAAATAGACAGTGCATAGCATGCTCCTTTATAAATTTAAAAACCAGGTCAGTTTTTTAACCTTAGAAAAGTTTTTTTAAGTCCCTATAAACTGCTGACCATTATCAACAAAGGTGGTGGTGGTGGTGAAAACAGATTTTATTTGTGATCACATTCCACTTAAAAGATAATTTTTGCAGTCCTGGTTTCTAACTTACCTGGAGCAGTTCATTCTTCAAAATCAAATGGTGACACAAATTAGTTAACTTACTGGCTGCTGATTCAGTAACAAAGATTCAGTAAGTTATTATGCTTTATGAGTTAAATCATGTACAGTTTAAAAAATCTGTATCTAAATGATAAATGAAATGGGACACTTTCTTCAGTCAAAAATCCATAATCTCCCAATTTAGTATGTATTTACATCACACGGACATCCTAATCAAGCAAGATAAATTGTCATAAATTGCCATATTTCATATCAGTCCAACATATTGCTAAAATGACTTAAATAGCCTTGACTTTCAGAGAGACTTCTCCAGAGTTTTTACACAAATTTTATTATATTTTAGGAAGAACAGTAAGATAAAAATACAACAAAATTTCCCCAAAATGAAATGTAAAATGTATGTGACATTACATAAGTAAGGCGATTCAAACATCAGAACAGATGCACTGACAGCTTTTTATCTTGGAAGTCTCATATTCATACTCATATTATGTGAAACAGTGCTGCAGGGCAACAGGATAAACATGGAGTCAGAAGACAAATGAATATGTCAGACAACACAGGAGAAAAATGACGAGGGATGAGGAACTCAGATAATGCTCTCTACCCTGGTATTAATATCGTTTTCTCTGTATGATAGTCTCAAAATTCATTATAGTCAATTGTTAGCAGAAAAACAATAAACCCACACTGAAATGGAACAAAAAATGTGATCGCAATGCAATCATTGGCAAAAACAGTCCTGTATTTAACAGGCTTAGGAATTTTATGCTGAATAAGAATTTTTTTTCAAAGTCAACAGGAGAACTAATCATATACAATTTTGAATGAATGCTAGAAAAATTCTGCTCTACTGTAGATATAGTCAAAATATCTCCTATCCTATTTTTCAGGTTTGTGAAAAGCCTGGTAGTATTTCCTTTTTTTTTTTTTTTTAATTCATGTGAATTATTTTCTATCTTCTTCACAAACGAAGTCCACTAAAACAAGGCAGTCTGCATATGAAAAGTAATCTCAAAGAAACAGAAAACAAATGGCAATGAAAGGTTATTTTACATATGTTTCAGATTATATTTAAAATAGTATGAAACCTCATTTGTTTCATTATGTTTTGTGACAAATAAACATCAGTAATAGTCAGTATTTTCTAGAAAATTATGCCATGAAATTATTTATAGCAAAGGAACAGCTTTGGCAAATATCCCCTTTGGCTTTTATTTCTGAAATTCAAAATTTAGAAATGAACTATTTTTTATTTGAATTGTGGATGGACAATGTCCTGGGCAACCTACTCTAGGTGGCTTTTCTTGAACAGGGGGGTTGGGCAAGATGACCTCCAGAGGTTCCTTATGACCTCAGTCATTCTGTGATTCCTTGAAATAAGAAAAATTATGAATGTATAAAACCAGAAAATGATTGCTTGCAAAATAGTTTCCCCCTTCAGTTCTCCTCTGTTATATCTCCTCCTTTCTATCCTGTGTGCTTTAGAGCTATCACTGACAAAGATCACCTTCATATTTTTGAACCATCTACCTACTAATATATTACTCAATCTCTAAGCATTTCATTTACTATTGGAGATTATAAAATTATTGTGGGAGGTTATAAGATTACACATTTATTGTATCTCATATAGTTTAATTTCCTTCTGGGTAAGAACTCATGTTTGTCATCTTGTTACCAGACCAAGGCTGAGTATAGATTTTCCATTTGGTTTTGTCCTGTTCTGTATTTCAGATGATCACACAAAAGTGAAGTAAATATTTATGGGTCTTAAAGTAAACAGTACCAGAGAAAGAAGAAAAGAATTCTTAGTTATGGAAGATGATTTTTCCCTTACACCCCAGATAACTGAAAACATATCAAAGACTGAAAACAGTATATTTGCTTTCTTAGCATACAATATCATAATCAGAGTGAAGACAGTTGTTTAGGGTAACAAAACTTGCCTGGACCTCTGCAGACATCTATCCAACATTAATAGCACTGTTTGAAAAAACTGCATTACAGTTTACATCCAACACCATCCCATGAGAAATCTTAGCACCTGCCCAATGAGATCTACCAGATCTTGCTAGAAATCAGGACTATATTGACTGCTTCATGCCTTCACTGCCTTCACAGATTTGAAAAGTGATGGCTACATGTGGATACAGGACAGCTTTCTCAACAGGTAAAGATCTGTACTTTGCTTTTCCAGGTTTCTCACAATCTTCTACTTGTTATAGTCTACTAACCCAGAGCAAAATTTTGTCTCATTCATTCAGTTTTTCATCCAATATTACATGTTAATAGCTACAGTTTATTTCAAAGCACTCATTTTACTTATTTAAGACTTCTAAGTATCTGTTCATTGAAACAAATTCTTCTAAAGACAAAGTAAATTTGAACATTAATTGGGCAACTGTGTGCCTTTGTCAAAATGTCAACATTAAAAGTTGGAGTTTTTTTGCTTCCCTTAAATTATTCAAGTTGAAAAATTACATGTATTTAAAATTCATTACAATTTGAATTTGATCATTTTAATAGAGGTGATTAGCATTTAGAAATTGCAACATTCCTGTGTTAAGACTTTTTCCAAGAAAGACCTTATGCAGCTGTTTTTACAAAGATAGTTTTGGAAGCAAACTGCAGTATTAGATACCAATCTATATTAATTTGGGGTGTGTGTGTGAAATTACTAGAAGGAATCAGTACAAAAATAGCTCATGCTAGTCCTGGCTTGCAGGATATTGACTGGGTAATTAAAAAAAAATAAATCATCAACTAGAGTACCTAGCCAGCATATGGTAAATCCTGTGAATTGCACCAGGAATGTGTGCATTTTACATGGGATTGAGTTAAGCATTTTCCTAGTTAATAGGTATAGTAGCTAGATGTTGTGTTGTCTAGAGTGATCTGCTTTCCTCACTTGAAAGAGACTCCTTTCCTCTTGCAGGGACTTCTCTTATTTACCTGCCACATAATTCACCTTCGGAGCAATTTAACACATACCTGAGGAGGTTCATTTGGCTGCCAGGTTTATCACTGAGGAGACTCAGTCCTGCTACTATCACAGGCATCTTACAGCCAACCTGAGAAGCTTCAGACCTTCTCTGACAGACCTTCTCAACAGAGCAGCCCTCAGAAAACTCTTTGATAATGAGCAGGTCTCACACACATCCTGACTAAAAAAAATTGCTATATATCACACTGTCATCATTCCCCCTCCTTTTGCTGTTTTGTACCTGCAACCAGCAGGATTTGGGGTTTTTTACTAGGAAAAACATCTTTGATACATGGTCGTATTTGAATTCCTGCCTGTCCATTTTTCACCTGCTGAATTTACAAGCAGGCACAAGGAAGACTGTCAGTTTTAACCCAGGATAAAATTTCTGGGTTTTTTTTAGGGTTTAAACAGGTAACAATGCAATACAGAAAGCTCAACACTCAGGTGGTAAGAATGTAAACATCATATATTCAAAGCTTAATAACTTGACTGTGTTTAGGACTTATCTTTTGATTAATGTCTATTTTTTTCCTCTTCTAAATGTACACAGTATAAATGTAATACTTTTTTGAGGCTCTTAAATATTAATGGGGCAAACAAAAAGATATTTCAGATAATCAAGCTGGAGGGTATGGCCTCTCCTTTCCTATGAACAGTGTGTCACATTCATCTTTGTCACCTCAGGTTAGACTACTGAAACATTCTAAATGAAGAAAAAGATCAGCATATTACAAGTCACTAGGCAGTGTCTTTCAGACTTCTGATGGTGCCACCAAGCAAACAACTGACATATTAATCTTTCTCAGGTAGCAGTGCGAGTGAATCACTTATGAAAGCATTTATTATCATTCTTAACTCACCCCAGTAGTTTTCAATTAGATTTCAATGATTGGTTCCAGATATTGTTTTGATTTGCATTTTCTGTTTCTCTGAAAAGGATCGGTAAGCAGAACTTGGACAGAACTAGTGCAATTTAGGCTATCTGTCTCTGAGAGATCATACTACTCATGTAGCTGCGCTGCTAACATCTTGAAAGCCTGTTAAATTTCTGCTTACTGAGCTCCATCCAGAGGAGAAAGTAACCATAAAAGTGTGAGAACCCCAAATGTCTGAGTATATAGAAAATACAGATGAGGAGTAATAGATTAGACTTGTTTGAAATTAATTTTAACAGTATAAGTTTTGAGTTTGCATAACATTAAAATTACATTTCTATAGAATTAGATGTTTACACTTCAAAGTGCTCACAAAGCCAGAATAAAACTGCAAATACTCAGTGTATACTTCAAGCTGTCTTTTAAGTCTCTGATGCTGCATAGCAAAATAAACATATCTTACAGAAATCCCTTTTTTTGGTAATAACTTCACAAGACTTGAATTACAAATATTTTTATACCTTTGTGAGGCTGAAGTTTGAACTATCTGTAAAATTAGCAGTGCAGATAAATATTTAAGTATACAAAAGCCTGTTTAGACTTAAAATATTATATTTAAATACTTCATCCTCTGATGAAATGAACATCAAAATTCTATGGAATAATGCTATACATGGCTACTGGGTGATGACTATTAGAGAGCCAGATTTTTACTTTCTATTCTTAGTCATTTAAATGGCAATACTTACAAACTGATGAAAATAGCTATTAATGTTTGGAAAACCTCTTTTGCTGTTTATACTGAGAAACAATTATTTTCTGTCCTATCTGATTATCAAAAGAAAAAGACTGCTGCAAGCTTAAAGTGTTCTTAAGGCTTTCTCAGGGCTCTCAGACAACACAATTGCTACTTATATACTCCCAGAATAATAAATATAAATAAAATCTCCAAAAATATTTGAATAAAATTAGTCTAGAGTTACATTGCCTTTTAGCAACTCATTCATTTTTTAAGAAGTCAATGCATGAAAGAAGAAAAAGTCATCAAAAGGTGAAATTTTATTTTCAAAAGTACAATCAGTTTTCTGCATGAATCCACTGTTTTCATAATCCATGTTCAGTTAATGAATTGTTTTGAATGAAGAGTGTGACTGAAGAAGTAGGAGTAGTGACATGGGTTTTTTCCCTTCCTTACTAGCACCATGATTTTGCTGTGAGAAAGAAAATCTAGGAAAGGACAGCTGGTGATTAGGTAACTTTTTTTTATTATGAAAAAATTTGATAAAGGTTCAAGGAAAGTTGCTAATTTCTAAGAACTCACAGCATCAAGGGAAGGACTGTACTATTACAACAAGCCAAAACACCATCTGAAACTAAGTTCCACATTCACAGAAATACAAATGAAGCAATTATTAGAGACAATTCAAAAATAATAATATATATAAAATTCTTCAAAGATTAATGACTACTGTAATCAGAAACATGATGGCAAGTGATACATGACACTGTTGGGTATGGTGCAGTCAGCATTTCTTTGCAACTATTAATGAGGACAGATGTCTCTTTTAAGCAACGTTAGTTATTAAATTTTCTTATTAAACCTTCCGGACATCAGTATCTCCAGCAACTGCCAAAATGCATAGCAACAAAGTTTACTAAGAGAAGGGAAACAATGAAGAAGTCTTATCTACTGGTGGATTAGTCAGAAATAAGTGAAGGCCACACAGCTCTCCTACAGAACATGAAAATCTACAGATGAGAAGTATTTGATGCATCTGCACAGTGTCTTTGGTGGACTAACATTACCGGTGCCAGTTACTAACAGGGAAAAAAAATAACAGGCAGTATAAAAATTTAGTGTTCAAATCAATAAAGAATACTCCCTAAGGTAATTTTATCACTCGTTAGCTATACCAAATAATCTTTTGTCTAATGAATTCACAGTTTTTGAGATCATTATGCAATAGGTCTAATTAAGTTTAATTTCTAAATAGAAAATGAAAAATATTCTTCTTGATCTATAAAAAATGAGCAACTTCAGTTCATATTTCAATTCATATCATGTAATAAGAAATTGTAAACTAATCCATAAATTTGACATATATGGATAACATTATGATTTCTTCCTTATCAGAAACATCAGACAACACTTATCCTCTAATCTCCCTTTAAATCAAAGTGTATTTCAAAGATATATATAAAAAGAAATGATCATATGTAGGAGGAACAGAACACAGAATTATGAAAACAAGACATTTTCACAATCATATTGGTCACTTATTACTAACTCCACAACATTAATAGGAGTGATTGAAATTTTTATTTTTTGTTAGTCATTATCTTGAATAAAATATGACAAAAAAGACTTTGCTTTTGACAATATAAAATTGATTTAAAGTAAAACTTCTAGACAATCACAAAATTTATCACATATTAAAAAAAATCACTAGCCAAAAAAAAAAAGTTTAAAAAAATGCCTCTAAAATGTTATCAGAAACATATTTGGTACAGAAACACCTAACTTGAACTTTCCTTTTTGTTTCAAATAATTCTGCATGTCAATCTAATTAGCTGAATGCCATTAGGAAATCAAGCATATATTTATGCTTATTTCATACCTCCTAGCCATATATCATCTAACAGAGTATTCTGAAAGCCATAGATTTTTCAATAATTTTTTTTGCTTTTAAAAGGATTTTCAGTGGATTTTGAATGGCTCATGAAGACTACTTTTGAAAAAAATTACAGTCAAATGGATAAAACTTGCAGTATTTTAACAAATTGGTCACAAAGAGTATTCATTTTCCACTACAGCTAAATAGAGGTAACATTATGGGTCAGTGCTTTTCTCTTTCAACTGCCTTCAGAGTTTGAACTTTCAATCACAACAGCCTGAAAAACTAACTAACTATTTTTATAAAAACAAATAAATATTCTGCAATTGAAATCTAGATTATGTACCTTGTTAGATCTACAGAAAGAGATTTATTCACTATGTTTATCTTGTGGCATTATGGCAAAGAAATCATGTATCAAAGCACCTTTGATATCTTCTAGTACTTAAAAAATACTGAATTGAATTATTTCTCTTGGCAAGAGATGTTATGAAATCTCCATTCTTAAAGATATTCAGAACTTGACTGGGGAAAGTCCTGAGCAACTTAATTTATGTTGGCCATTCTCTGAGCCGGGTTTTTACCAGATGACCTACAACTCATCTAACATAAATAATTCTGTGATTCTGTGACTCTTTGATCTCAAAGCAGTCGTATCTGTCTTGGAATCTGTTTTAAAATAGTCCTGACTTACTATTCTTAGCAAACCAGCTTCAGCATTATTTTTGTTACAGTGCCACATTATTCGTCTATGGCACACACAGTAGTACATACCAAATGTAGTAGTTCACATTTCATAATCCATTTGTAGTTGTCCAGGATTTTCTAAATGCACACATTTTATATCTACCCTAATTTTCAGTGGGGCAGCGTATCAGACTTCTCACTACAGACTTTCATCCTTAAAATACACTCTGCAAAGGAATTTTTAGTACAGACTGCGTACCGGTAAGACACCCTTGAGATTGAAGACAGTAGGACTCTTCTATTGCTTATAAGCAGATATTGAGAAATGAAAGATTAATCCTATCATCCCTTCTCAGTTGTTAACGGGGGAAAAATGGTTATGGTTTGTGAAGGACGCTGATATTCTACAGAGATTGAGGAGGAAGGGAAAAAAAAGAGGTGAGAAGTCAGATGAGAAGAGAATAGAGATGTTAAATATCATGAAATTACTTGAAATTCAATTGACTTTCTAAACAGAATGGAAAAGCTGGCATGTAAAGGATTAAAGAAATGATGTATAACTTGCATTCTTACACAATATTAAAGTAAATAAAAGTCTTCCTAAAGTAATTACTAAGAAATAAGGAGAAGTGGGACTACTCTGGAACCACTTTAAATATTAATTTTCAAACAGTGGTATCCAAGTACAATTGGGTTGAGAAAGAGAACCAGAAAGCAGTACCATTCTGAAAGACAGCAAGGTAGAGGAAAACTACTGTTAGAATACCTCCTTCAGGAGCTGAAAAGAAACCTTAGGGGATGATTAGATCAAAACCATGATATTCGGTATATTCTGCATAATATTGTTTTCATGTTTCTCTTCATAACTTAATTTTTAACAATAACCTAATTTTTTTGCTTTGTAAGAATAAAGCCTGTTTTAATTTGCCTGGTGTTTAGATTGAACTTAGGCTATCCTGATGGACCTTTCACTGCTCATATGCCAATGCCCTCTGGCAGGGAGTTAGCAGTAGAGTTCATAACATTTATTGAACTCATGTTGTACTTAATTATTTTTCGACAGTGGGGTGATGCCGGTCAATAGTAGACTTGTCTCTGACATCTCTCAGTATTTCCATGGATTTTGTAGTTTCGTTGGAAAAGCTCAGTCTTTAATGAGTACTGGATAACAGTTATTTTGCAATAACATCAGAGCTTTCTTCCACTCAGACATTTTTTTTTTATGCAAAGTGTCCCACCATCATGAACAACTGAGGGATACAACCCATAAAGGACATTAATACCCCAAAATTAGGATTGGGTCCTGAATGAAGCTCTAACTTCAGTGTTAGACACTGAGGGTCTATATCCACAGAGAGCTCTACAGAGGGACAGGCAGGCTTCTTCACCCACAGGGAAGACAACATAAAAAATCAACCATGGGTGCCATCTGTGTGGCTGAAGGAGAAATCCTGATGGAATAGTTCAAGGCTCTGCGAAGAGCAAACAGTGACCTAGAGGAACTTTATTAAATTATTGATGGATGTAAACTCATAATCAATACTTAGCCAGAAGTCTCTCCTCTCACAGAGAGCATCTTTTCTTCAAGGCCTTTTTGCATAGTCTCAGAGGTCTGAATCCTTTTTGCATACTCTCCTTTCCCACTGTCTAGGGTTGGTTTTGAACAGCAGCCTACTTCAGCAGAAGAGGCTGCCATATCATCTCACCTACCACCATTAGGGCAGGCTTGCGGGAACAATAGGTTGGAGTGATGAGTGACTATTGCTTCTATTAAGCAAGTACCATAAGCAGTAGGTTGTTAAACAAATAATGGGAAGCAGCATGACCTCTGGCTGCATATTTCAAGAAAGCAGCTAAAAACTGCATACTGTTGTATCTTGATTCTGCTGGATTTCGGGGGTACTCTGAGTATGCCAGTTGGATCGAGTGCCTCCGGACATTCAGCACTTACACACCACCAGAGCCATCAGGTAGAGACCTGTTTTAGAGAAAAAAGCCAGATGTCTGTCTGGACCTTGGTTGGAAGTTTCTGGCCACAGCATTGCTTACCTACTGCTTCAGGCCCTTTTGCCTCTCCAGACCTGCATCATTTTCCAGAATCATTCTTCATAAGTAAAGGTGGACTTCTTTTGATTCTAAACCCAGCATCACTAAGAGATATTCCAACAAGGAAAATGTTGTTTTGTTTTGTTTTTTTTTCAGTTGTCAGCTCCTGAGAATAGTTTATCTATTTGCCGCTGTTAAATTTCTATTTGTTGTGTTATAAAATAGGATGGACTTACTAAGTTTTGTTTCTCAAAATAGTAAGATTGAAAGCAAAAGTTCTCTAATGTGCTAAACATATAACAGATATTGCTCACTAAACAGTATCTCCTTACCAGGAAATATGACTGTTTAAAAGGACAAAAAATGTCCTCATATTATGAATTTCTAGGGGATGTTTCTGCATTTGCAATTAACTACATTTTTTTAATATTTTCCATCAATTTTATTGTCACTTTTCCTTCAAATATTTTCAGTGATTAATACTTCTTGGTTTTTTTTTTTTTTTTTTCTTCTTCATTTGTAGGTAACCCATGAATTGTCAATTGCTTTGTACTAATTTACCCATCAACTATTTTCTGAAATTCAGGTAGCAACTGTATCACTGGTACCATGGACTATTATTGTGATGAAAGGGAAAAGATCAATGACCATTGATGGTCCACAGAATTCTGTTTAGCCACTGTTCTTAGAAGTTCAAGAGACTAAACCTTTTTCCTTTCACAGAGTATGATATGAAGCACCGATCATCTGCATAGATGTAAAATAAGTGAGTGAGAAAAAATGAAATGCTTATTCACCTCTCCTCTTGAAGTACACTGTAATTAAAAACACTTTCTTTAAGCCTTTTGAGTCCCATGTGCTCCTGCAATAGAAAATCTACAGTTAAAGTATATGCTTCATTGATTCCAATTAATTTATTTAGATGATACAATTCCCCATGGAATAAAGTGTGTATAGGCTTACTGAACACCTTCATTCTAATCTACTAAAATTAATGTTATTCTTGGGAACTTTTACACTCACTTGATGCAATAAAAGAGACATTACAACAAAGCATTACAATGTTTTTATTTCTAGCCTCAGCCTCCAATGAGAGTTCCAAAATGGCCAGGTAGAACAAATTCACATCTGGTAAGCTATGGATATTAACAATTCCTGATTTAAGGTGAGGTTAGAGGGAAAAAAAATCCCCATACTTAATCTTTCTAAGTATAACTGTAAAAAAAAAAGATGACCTATATCTTTTGTGGATATGGTGACTCAGTTTCTCTCCTTTTCTTATTTCCTTTCTTCATTACCACTTTTCAGAAACTTGTCAGAAAGCAGAGAGGTACAGGACATATGCAACATTCAAGACATCTATTTCTAAACAAGGATGCTGAAATTTTCTTCCTGTTCTCTGGCATTGTTGGCCTGTTTGGATAGTAGCTAAAAACCTGTCCAATAATAAAATACATGAAAAAGATGCAAGCATTTGTTCTATTAGAATAAAAAATGGCCCTTTCTTGGTTTAATGTTTGCTACTTATGTTTCCAGTCTCAGATATCATAAATATCCAACTCACCCCGAAAATCTGTCTTTTAAATTGCAGGTATCTCTTTCACTGTCCTATTTATGTTACATACCCTATTTCTTAGGTAAGTGGCAAAATATCAGAATCAAATATGTTTAGAGACTTAAAGCAGCATTTAATTATGTCATGCATATAAATAGAACACAGGGATAAAATGATGCAACAAAACCAATCTTTTTGATTGCTATTTAAATTCAGTGGTTTCTCACTGTCTGACCTTATCATAGATACAGAATTATGCTTCTGGGAAGAACTGCAAGTATTTGTCCATGTTAAAGCTTTATGACAAATGAGGAAGCAATGATTCCTCTGCCTAAATCTGCTGGGGGTGGGGGTGGAGGGCTGATTCGGAAGAACCCTGGCTGCACACAGGCAGGGTCAGGTTTATTAAAAAATGTTAAGATCATATTGTTGCAAAAAGTAGCAGCTGAAGGGAAAGCCCTTATTATGGCAGCCTAGCAATTACAGCACTCGAAAAGTCAGTATGTCAAACCTGTGTCTCAACTTCTAACCTAACCATCAAGCTAAAAGCTGAGGTATACAGCTCCTGTTGAAGAAATGACACTGCAGAAAGACATGTGAGACCTGTGGGATCAGAAAAAGCCTGATTTCACACCTGAGAGGAGTGTAAAGCAAGGTGAAAGATCTGGTAAGAACACCTTAATCTGGAAAGCAGTAGACCAAGCTGTCCACTTACCAGTTCAATACTTTTAAGCCATGACTGTCACCCAAAAATAGGCATAAACATATTCTTTTGTAAAGTAGATGTATTTATTTATTTATCTATTTATTTATTTAGAGCAGGAACCTCCACTGATTTCTTAAAAAGCCTCTTTGTGGAAGCCTTCAGAGCTTTGAACCTGAAATGAATGAAGCTTTGACTCAGAGCCCTAAGCCACAAAGAGACGGGCTATCATACTTGTCCCTGTGAGCTGCCCAAGGTAGCGCTACACCCCAGGTGTTTTGGACCTTATCCAGATGGTTCTCTGTTCTTCAGGAACCAAATGGGTAACAGCTTGGCATCACATCACTTCCCTGCAGATTCCTAAGTCCTCTCTGTAATCTACCCTTGAAATGTCACTAAAATACGTACAATATCTAGTAACTCTTCTTCCAGAACCAGAAAAATAAGTAACATTTGTTTATCAATTTAGGATTCCACTTAATAACATCTAGTTGTGGGACATGTCTGCTTATTTCACTCAATTTTAAATGTCTACAATAGAGCAAGGCATTTAGACTCCCCTCATTCATCTGCCCTATTTAAGCCTTTAGTGGAGAATACAGTACATTCATCCCTGTATTAACTAAGATCTGAACACAGATCTAACATCGATATGGTCACTAAATTTGGTCAGGCAAAATTTACCTTTACTGAAAGCAATTTTCAGGGAGTGACAGTAATATTGCAGAGAAAAAATTAGCTAACTAATACTTGTTATACTAACAAGTTAATATTAGAAAAAAAAACAAGAGGAGATAAATGAGAAAAATATGTAAATGAGGATGAAATCTATACTTGAGGCAAAATTGAATTTGCTGGACATGCAGAAATGATTTGATACACAGCTTGAGACTTATAGTTTGAGATTTAAATAAGAACTTGATCTAATCACTCTTTTCTGTCATCTAAATTTCCAGCGGGTGTCCAAATTACTTCCATCCTCTCATGAGCTATAGGGTATGCAGCCCCAGGATATAAGCATTGCTATCCAGTAACTGCATCAAGTGACTCACAACATGAATAGCTCATCAGGTAATCCAGTATCTTCAGGAAGCAGTCTGACCTTCCTTTCAAAAGTCAACATGGTTTCCTCAGCCTAAAATCTCTAACAATCTATGGTGTGTATTGCCCTTCTAAAAATTTTATGTCCTGAGGTTCAAAAGCTACTCTGCACTACAATGTAAAGGGAAGAAAAATCTTTTATTAGCTGCAGAAAGCATAGTTTTTATAATAGAGAGTGCCTCAGAAGCATCTAAAGCAATTAAAGAAACTGCTCAGTGAAAAGTATTTCATGTCAGGCAAACATATTTAGATAGATAGATAGGTAGGTAGGTAGGTAGGTAGGTAGATAGATATTCCTTTTATTTTACAGAAAGCTCAATAAAGTATTAATAAGCAACATAAGCCTTTCAAGGGTTTATGTTATGGAGTAATAATCCATGCTGAGTGCCATAGATGGCTGACAATACAATGCAGGGAATTAACATGGCATAATTTACACCCTATCGTGCATTTCTGCTTAATTTAACAGGAAGAACTCAGCTCCCCCTGTGTGTTTCTGTAAACATTTAACAATAGAAGCTTCATTCCAGAGATTTTCGTTCAAAATAAACCTGATCAAATCCTTACTGTGACAACAGATGGTGATAGAGCAGATGTACCATAGGACCTGAAAGTTCAATAACTGTCAGTCAAGAGCTGCAGAATGGTTACTCTGAGGAACTACAGTAATGGCATATTGAAAAATAATTAATTCAACAGTCATGCAAAATCAGGAAACAAAAAAAATAATAATAAAAGAAAACAAAATACACCTAGGGAGAGGGAACAAAACCAATGTCCTTAATGTACTTCTAAAGTAATGACTTGATTTATTTTGAGGACGTCACCTTTCAGTAGAACACTTTTTAATCATTCTTCTTTAAAAATATTAATACAATAACAATGTCATTGTGGAGGTTATTATTCTGCAATTAAAAAACAAATAAAATAATGTTTCATACAGATGTTTATCACTGGAACAGGTGTTGTCCTATCAATCCACCTGAGCAATGTAATTCACCTTTTTAAGTGTAATAGAGATGCAACACATCTGCAGCAAAGGACACTGGCTTGAGTGACAGGCAAGCCAGCCACTGTGACATTTGCGTGTATTCACCTTTATACAGCAATTATAAGTTAGGTTTTATTACATACGCTCACTGAGCTGAATTTTTAGAAGTTATTTTAAATGAGATTGTTCTAACTGCATAAGTTTAATCAAGCTGAACAGCAGCCTATTAAGCCAAAATATGAGGTGATATATAGCTGATGTGGTACAGCTGCATGTAGTTGTTTTTTATTAAATTATATCAAAAGTAAGAGAAAAATGGCATATCCATGTATATTTGTGAATGTCATCAAAAACATGAATATGCCTGGAAAACACTGGGATTCATGACAACTGAGTGCTGCTAAATCTGACATGTACAATTATACCCCAGTTTCTTGCCTTAGTGATGCCTTGCATCAGTTCACTATGCCATGATGTTGTTTTAAAACTGAGTTAAACACAGTTGTGGAGATGGAAACACTCTCTGTCTCATTCTCATATATGTCTCATTATAAACTGTTAACTTTGAACGGGACAGCTACCAATTCTTTTCCTATAAATGCAGGAAAATTCTAGAGGGAAAGATTCTTCTTCAAAATGAAAATTAAAATTATTTAAGAAGAATATCTTATCTTCTGTAGAAACAAGACAAATCTTTCAAAAATGCTCATGCTGCCTGTGGATAGAAGAGAAATAGCATTCAACTTAAAGGATTATAGCATTCTTCCCCATTATCCTTTTTTTGTGAATTCAGTATTGATGAAAGGCGGAGGGTTATAGCCTTTGAATTCATCTTAATAGAGATGAGACATACAGCATGGAAAAAGAAAGTTTTAAAACACTGCTCTGCCAAGATATTCTAATCTCTGTTTCATGTGAAACCTTGAGACTCAACTTTTGTCTGTGTAGTAAATAAGCAAGAGGCTATTTGTTGCATTTGTGAACATGTATGTGAACACAGCCATAATCCAATGAAAGGGAAAATCAGCTCCCCAGGTTTGGAATGTACTGAATCTGCTTTGCACCACTAGCTTGTTGAGTAAAATAAGTTAAAAGTGCAATCAGAAACTTACGACTTTCCCAACTGCAATTTATAAACATTTTAGCTACTTGTACATGTAGGGACAGGATCGGGTGAACTGAAGGCCAGACTAAGATTTAGATCTAAACCTTGAATTCCACTGCGTACCTAAACCGGGTGTAACCAATTCATCCTCCTGGCATGGCAATTGGTAAATGCCAAATCCCAATAAAACCCATATAGCAAATGAAGGTTATAATGTGTAGTAAAATCTCCAGTAGCTGGAGGCAATACATTTGGTTTTCCACTCTGAGAAGGATCAGAAGATTTTGTAAGAAAGACTATCTAATGCTGATTTCCCTAGATGCTAACAAGTCAATTTTCAGCTGAGATCAGCACATTCACAAACTCATGGTGGCTAATGTAAAGATTGGGAATTGAAACGGAATGGGTAGTGCTTGTCCTCAATACACCACCATAGTTTATTGAGGTAGGGTGCATTTTCCTGTTGTTTGGAAAGGGTTAGCAGGGAAGTCGATGCCACCTTTCAGAACTCACCTGCCTAATGATGGCTCTCGCAGGAGGTGACATTTGCTGTAATCAGTGTAACAGCTGAACAGCAGTGATGAGTTCCAAGAAAAGGAAACATGCCTGTGTTTCCTCTTCCATCTTGGCTGATCAAAGAGAGAAACCTCTGGATGAAACCTTGAAATATTCTATACTTCATGCATCTCTGCTATGAGGTCTTTATCATTTTTCCTCTGGAATTATGGAAATTTTGTCTACAACATAGTATTATTTTTAGTGCATATTTAAAATATGCGTTATGCTTTCAGTACCCAATTATTTAATTTTTTTTTCTCAACTACTTGCTGATATTGTCTTAGATGGTACTATATGTAGCCCGTGCATATAGTACCAATATAGAAATTGCAACCAATTTTCTAACTTTTTACCACCTTCAAGTGTTCTTTCCATCATTGTCAGCTCAGAAAGGGGGAAGTTTATTTCCCTCTTCTCCCACAATCTTCTTCAACAATATTTTGTCTGTGTGGTCCTCTTCCAGCATTTTTTGCATCATCTTTCCACCACTATTCAACGTATTAACACCATTCTCAGAACTTCTTATTGCTTCATGCTGTCCATATAATTATCACTTTCTTATCAATACTCATCATCTTTGAACTTTTAATTTCCAATAAATGTATCTTATCTTTCTAATAATTTTTCAGACAAACCTACTTTCACAATTACTGCCTTAGAGGAAAGCTGCTACATTATGTGCAGTCAACAAGTCTTTTCTAATCAATTTTTCTCTTCTTTTTTTAACTTATTGCAACATTGAGACATTTGGATAACACTGTCAGTGTTACAGTAGCTTCCACACCTATGTAGGTTCATTTGTTTCCTCATTGTAATGCTAATGGATCTGTCCCGCTATTTTCTGCTCCAAATTGAGAATATATTCATAAAGGAATTCTAACTGGATTTGTTCCTTGACTCTAGTTTGACAACTGCCTTCCCCCCTTTACCTTTAACAACTAAATAAAATCCATGTATATATACAAATACATATATATATTTATTTTATTTATATATATATGTATATGCACATATATATACAAAAATTCTAAGTGAAAATAACTTTCAATTACCCTACTAGCGCTCATAAAAAAACCCATGGGTATTCGTTAAGTGAAATTAAGTATGCTTTTTTTTTTTTTTTAAGCATACTAGGATGAAGACAGCAGTCAAAAGATCAACTTGCAATGTTGTCATTGTTGATGGAAAATTCTACAGAAAATTTTGCTTAGATAGACAAAGGTCTAAAATAAAAACCTTCACATGCATTTTTGATACTAGTAATATCTAAGTGTGATAAATATATTAAACCCCTTAGTAACTGGATATTTAGCAAAAGGAGGATATTTGAGAGAAAAGGTTAAATACTGAAATTTATTGGTATTTATCAGGAATCTTTTAGATATATGGGGAAAAAAATGTATATTATACTGTAGAAATTTTGTCACTGAGGGAGAACTGAAAAGCCACATGATCATACAAACCTTTTCCACCTGTATTGACTAAAGATAGTACTCTAAAAATTCTTAGTCAATAGATGTTTTTCAATAAACTGACTTTGAAAATGTTTCATTATAGGTGCTTAGAAACTGTCAGTTTGTCTTATTACTGATTTTTATTGAACAAGATGCATAGGGTGTACAATAAGACATAGATGCATTTCCATCCTAAACAGATAACATGCTTGTAGTTTGGACTAATCATTTTAGGGAAAACATATCGTAAGAAAAAATCTAGAAGTAAAATCCCAATCAGATCAGTTTCACAGTTGAAGTTCATGATGTGCTTGCAGAAAGAAGTTAAAACTAGCTATTCAGCCTCTTAGACAAAAATGTATTTTATTAAAATAAATGTCAAGATGAAAAAAGTAGTCAAGATGATAATTTAATATTCACATAAATAATTATGTGTTAATGTAACAAGTAAAAAGGCCTGTTCCTTCCCTGCATATCATGTTAATATCTGCTGCATATCAGAAGTCAGAAATTAACCTTACATGTGTGTAGTCTTTTCTGACTCTTCTCAGAAATACCTTATTTAACTTAAATTAGGTGATATTTCCTAGCTCCTTCTACAATTAAAAAAACGTAACCCTCTTTACATAAGGTAAACCCAAAAGGGAGTCTGTTTTTGAAATTAATGTTCCCTAAAATTTCAAGACATCCACAGATCAATAAACCTTTTCCTTTTCCAGTATTTGATGGGCTGTGAGACCTTATCAGTCTCACTGCCCATCAAATTGGCCTCTCTTTTCAGTTTGACCTTTCGGCTGACTTTCTAGAAATGGTCCATGGTAATTCCTTTGGAATATAGTGATTGATGTTGATGAGAGAAGAACGCATTAATTGCAGGCTGCCCTAACAGATAACATGACCAACAAGCTATTCAAACCAAGAAAGTTATTTTTGCTTTCCACTGGAATTCTAATGAAGAGGAAAATGCCTTACTGACCACACATGCGAAGAGTTCCAAAACAGCAGAGATCACTGAATTAATATGTTAGCCTGATGGGACATTATAAATGTTGTTTATATTTTTATTGTCTTTTTGTACAGTTAGAGCTAGTTAACTATTTCTTGTTTACTAGGCATTTTGTTCTTCCTTCTTTTGAGATAGGAGCATTTCTTTGCCACTGCCAGTAACTGATGTTATAGAAACTGTTCTGAAAATGCCCTAATGCAAGTGTTATTTTCAATTGCTGAATGTGAGAAACCACTTCCTTTCTGTGACTTCAGGAGGCAAGACTGAGATAAAAGTATCTAAAAATCTAAGTAATTGTAGTGCAGACGAAGAATTGAGAATCAAGGGCAAATAAAAATGTACCTAATTATTATGTTTTATTTATTCTAACTTCATTTATACATACCCATATAGTTGTTGTTGTTGTTGTTATTGTCATTAATTTATTATGATTTGTGGACCTTCTCATGAAGAAAGCAGCAAAGAAATAGCAATACCCTCTCCCCTGTGAGTTACACTCAGCACAATTCCATATTAATAATTCCATATTAATAAAGTTAGACCAGAGACAGGGAACTGAGAAATACGTTGACTGGCTGAAGATGGGAGTAAGGGAGGTGAAAGCACTTCCTCAGATCTGTCCTCTTGAAGGCAAGTTTACAGCCCAGTCCCCATACATATTTCTCTCCTTCTACAAGGACGTAATTTGTTCCTTCTGATGAATCAGATTTCTCTGTTTCCCCGTATTACAAGTTTCATTAAAAAAATCCCCATTATGTAATAGTTGTGATACACAACACATGCATACTTAATTAACTGGTTTAATTTACTAGACATGTACTCTATGATAAGCAGCCCACCGCAAAATGATCACATTTTCAACTGATGTTGTGTTATATTACAGAACAACTAATGGCATTACTGTAGTATGGGAACAGACTACATTCCAAATGAATCTTTGATCACTTTACAGTGTACTGAGCTTTACCCTGAAAATTTTTATTCATGCTTTGTTTACAGAGTTTTCTAAAATACATGCTGATCCTTTTGAGGAGGTGTGGTTGTTGTCCATTCTTACTATGGTCTCTAGCAACTAGAACCTCAGAATTTCAGCCTTTAACTTTGAGCTGCCTGTAGGTTTGCATCTTTAAAAAAAAAAAAAAAAAAAAAATTAAAAATTGTGGAAAGAACAGATTTCTCAAGACACATGGCTCTATCCCTCCATCCCATGGTTCCAATCACCTGACACATAGCTGTAGAGAAGAGCAGCAATTGTGCTCATGGTGCATTTTGCAAGAAACCATCTCTATTCAAGGAATCTTACTCCCTTTTTTTAAGACATTGCAGTGCCTTCCAGTAATATGAGACTGCCAATGGATGAACTTGGAGACAGACAGATGATTCAGTTTGTTCCAAATTCTGCTACCAGCCTGCTCCACAACCTTGTGCAAATATTATTTTTTTATGTCTTCATTTGGACAATAGAATTCATACATTTTTAGAATTTTAGAACATTGATGGATACTGGCTAATTCTGTAAAGCATAACAATCCCATTCCACCTTTTATAGTAAAATGGGTGAGATGCAACCTAAGGAAAACATTTTTTTATATATATATGCATTAAACAGATTAAATTGAAAAGATTAGGCATGATCTTACTTTGACCAAACACTCCAGTTCCCTTTGACTTTAGAAAAAAAAAAAAAAATTTTTGAGGCAGCAAGGTACTCTCTAAAGAAAATCTACTGAGAATCCTTGAGCTAGAATAATGCACAGCTACCACACAATTAAATACTGTTGAAATGAGAATTATAAATCAAACAATTCCAAGTTTTCTTTTTCTTACCTGCTGGTTTACGGGAAAATTCCTGTTGATTTTTTTAATCTATAAAAATGAATAAACAAATAGATTAATACTCAGTCATTATAAGAAAAAGAACCAAAACATTGGATTTTAGAGTCATATATCAGACATTCCGTTCTAAATTATGTATGTAAAAAAAAAAAAAAATCTCCTGCAGTAAAGGGACTGAAATCTTTGACAAGCTCATGTGAATAACGGGACATTTCTGCGGTCATTGCGTGGTTCATTCTGCTGTTCAGAATACAGGAAAGAAGAATACATGCAAAGTTATTTCTGAATTCTACAATGCTACTTCTTTTGTTTTTTTCTGATTAGAAGTGATAACATAAACTAGAGTATATAACTATATAAGTAATTCAGAATGACTTACTGCCATCCACCAAAATCATCAAGTTTTAAGCAAATTCCTTTCCTTAAAGAATAACGGAAAACTGGGCTGGAATAGCCTTTGAAACATCCCTTACTCTACCCTTGTATCCTAGGTGCAAAATCAAGTGTGCAAAATCAGTTTTGATAATTGTTCAAGTAGTTTTTTCTTAAAACATTCAACAATACCCCTAAGTAAAAAGTAAAGAGAAAAGCAGTCTGAGACACCTGATTCATGAGGAGTTTGTATTTAGCCCTGCAGATCATTGACTCCATCTACATAAACGTTGCCAGCCTTCTGACACAAAAGTGTCCAATAGAAGGAGAATTAAGTGTGGAACATACCTATTCCTGCCATTAGAAGAACAAAAATGTTCTTTTTTATTTTAAGCATAAGCCCTTTTGAGCAAACCTGGTAAATCTACCATGTGCATTCATGACAGATACTTAATACCTAGAATTTATTTTTTGCTCTCTTATGTTAACTTTTCACAATTGTTTTTGTAGCTATGGGTAAATAAGTAAAACACATCTTCAGATTAAAGACATTGTCAACTAGGAATCAATTGTATAGCCCTGAAAGCCCTGAAAGCACAGTGTAACATTTACACTGCTTCAACCAAAGGTATGATATCTTTTTAGAAGAAAAAAATAATCACTACTGAATTTCCTCCAGTGTTTACAATATCAGCTCTAAACAACTATATGCAGAGATGTGAGTGCCACTGTGTTTTGCAGACTTTAAAAACAGACTGTTTGCTGCAGTGGTGACCTCTTTGCATTCTTCATACAAATACTGAGCAAGCCTGTAAGACTGCCACTGATATCCCACAGTTTCACTATCAAAGGATAGTTCTCACTGTCAAGAACATGCTGGCAAGCAATTTCAGTTGGTTTTCAAACGTATCCTGAATCAAAAGTGTCAGAAGAACATTTCCACCCTCCCTTCTTGCATGTACATCAGCTTCAGTTTCCTCCTTTCTTCAATGTAAGTTAAGGGGAAGCATTAGAGGAGCTAGGACATTTGATGGACAAAGTATTAAAACAAAATTAATCCACGCTTTATAAGATACCAACTATCTTACACAATTTCTTAAAAGAAAAGATGGATGAAAAACACAGGGCTTTGACAGAAAAACAGAGATTTTAAGACTTTTGGGATTTATTCTTAAATCTGATGAAATACTCCAGCATGATAAATCCCTGTTTGTGTTAGTAGATGCTACTAAAATCCTTGTCAAAACTGTGTATTTCCTTCTAGTTTAAGCAAAGACTACAGCCAATACTGTGAAAAATTTAAGTTATGAAAGAACATTGTCAAGAAAAAGAGATTATACTATTCTAAACAAAATATTGAAAATGTGTCTTTAGGGGCAAGTTACAGTTACATATTAAATACTTTGGTAGTATTTTTGTTTACTTCATATATAGAGATTAATTTTTTTAACAGAAATAATTAGGAGCCTTGTGTACTTTTAAATGTTCCAGGAAAATGTAATTGCACGGCCCAAACATAATTTTCTCATTCACAAATTTCCAGCTCATTTTTTTTAAAGTACAATCTAAGCACCTACATTGCATAGTTGTTTTAACTGTTGTTACTTCGATGAATTAAACCAATCATGTTTATCTTTCAGGTAATATGGTGATGATTTCTTGAAATGCGTTATTTTTAATTACGCTATAGTTTGCAAATTGCATTATAGGTGTTCAGTTCTACCTGGAACTAAAAAATGTTAAGTGTGATTAGTTTTAGGAACACCCTAAGTGTTTATCATTCACATGCATAAGTATTAAACATTACATAAAACCCAAAAAAGTTCTACAATTAGGCAGCAGAAGTCACTGATCTTTAAGACTATGAGATACACTGTCTTGAGAATATGGAAAGAAAAACATTAGCCAACATTGTTCTTCCCAGCATGTTACAAAATACACACACCTACAGATGATCGAGATCCACCAATCCTTAAGAATCAAATTCTAAATGTAAATATTTTTCACAAATGAAAAGAGAAAAAAAATCTTGTTACTTGATAATCTAAAAGATAAATGTTCCTTCAGTCTTCCATAATGTTACTGAACTCATTGTAATACTATTTTTTATTAAGCACAATCACAGCACACAATACTGTGTAACTGATGCAAATGAATAACATTTGTTTTCTTCAGAGGACACCAGTACGATACACTCCAAACATATATGCACATAATATTTTTAAATAAAACATCCTAGCAGATACTACACTAAGAAAGAAAGGCAGGCACTCTGAGAACATTCTTTAGAAAGATGTGTTCATCCAGAGCAATATAAAATCAGGAGTGGCACAAAAGGAGACTAGTTAACAAATTCTGTTCTGAAGGCAAATATACAGGAAGCATTATGAAAACTGAATTGAAGCTAGCAAGAACTACTTGCTTCTACTTCATGTTCAAAAAACAGGTGCTGAGGGGTGAAATTCTATTCTGGTTCAACTTCTGTGAATGCAAATTAGGAAAAAAAAATCTAAGAACACCGTAAAGAAAGTAGTTTGGGATTTCATGATCACCTAAATGTGGAAGGAGGAAGAAAGCATCAAAAATAAGGTCTCTGTAGTATGTTGCATCTGACTAGTAAATAGGCAAGGGATGTTGATATGAGACCAATAATGGAAGAATAGATTTTAGTGGAAGCTATCATATAAGAATGGTTTGAAGCATAATTGATTGTGATAAGGGTGCAAACATGTATGACTAGATATGTTCCAAAAATTCAGCTGGCCAAATATGTTAGGACATCATAGCTATGAAGAATGCTGGACAGAGAGATGATACGAAGTGAGACATAGAGAAGAATGCACCATGCCCAAATTCAGTTAATTTTGTGCACTAGATGTTGCTACCACAGAGGGATAGTTTTCACAGTGATGGCTGTGCCTGCTCTGCAGAAGAAACAAGTAAGAACATGGAACACATCACTCCTCAGCAGGGTGAGCAGCTGAGCAGGCTTTGGCTTCAGGTATGCACAATGATTGCAACTTTTCTCTTTTTTTTAATTTTATTTTTTTTCCTTAACAGTCTTCATGCAAGAGAAGCAGTAATCCAGAAGAATACCCTTCCATACTATTATCTTTTTTTTGTGAATTGTACCTATTATTGTTGCCCTCTGCTGGAATGCAGCCGATTAAGCTCTCAAAAACTGGGTTTTAAACTTTCACATTCAATTGAAACTGGACAGAATTGTTCACTCCTCTGTGAGATACTATTTCAGACCTTTGAGCAAATACCACTGCAATAACTGTTTTCAGTTTCTATAAAAAGATTTTAAAGTGTAATCTCAAAACTGCTATTTATTAGGGGTTTGTTTGACCTTTTTTACTTATTTATTTTAATGAAATTGTCTATTCCAATGAAATCACAGGATCCTCATGAGATGATGAGGAAATGTGCCTTTCAATGCACACATGCCACCCTGAGGACTCTTAAGGGCAGTATGATCAGGAGATAAGGGCACTGATTCCAGGTTTTTCCAATTCTTAAAAACTTCAATAGAAGCAATTATATGTTTGAAAACTCTACGTGTCCCATGCTTGCTTTAATCCTATTTCCTGAAAAACCTGTATTGTAAATGAGAGGCTCACAGTTCTAATGTGATAGATGATTAATGACAGTGTGAGTCTCAGGTATCACAACTGGTCCTCTGCAAGAAGCAATAATATAGTGGGTGTTAGTTGTCAGGACAGAGTGCTTGACAGAGACCATTTCCTCAGGGTACCTACAGGAACAGCCAAGACTGAAGGGCAACATTTGGAATGAGTAGGCACCAGCTCCTACTCAGTATTGTGTTGACTTAGACAGTAGATCAGATTCTCCCACGCTTTCACATATGATTTGATCTATCATTTTCTTGCAGCCTCTAGATGTCATGTAACTTTGCAGGTCTCCCTCCTTATCAGAAATTTTCCAATTAAAAAAGAACCCCTTATGATTTTAATTTATGCTGGCCATATATCTGGATTTCCCCAAACAATTTAGACTCTGTAGCCTTCTTCATCAATTGTTTGCATTACATAACTGCTGATTTACATTCATTAACAGCTAATTAAAATATAATATCTTGACAAGAATGTAAATTCATTAAATAGTTCTTAACTTTGTCTCGTGCATTAAAGCAACAATACAGTTCATGCCATTGGGATGTTAAGTGACTGTGAACAGGTAGCAAGATCATCATAATTTGGAGCACTTTGGAAAAAAACATGAATCCATGCTGTGATAATCTTATGTTAATGAATGAAAAAGACAG
>NW_008823912.1:177662-183504 GCF_000699105.1 Pygoscelis adeliae
TAGTCTTATCTTCTGTCCTTTCTAGGCTTTTGTTTGCTCAATGTGATAGGTAAGTTGTGGTAAGGTTGTGAAATTTTGTTATCCGAGAGCGTATGTGCATTGAAAAAAGCAGGGAATCAGAGAAAATTTGAAAGAAGCATGTGACAGTTCACATGAAATACATCATATATTGGTGAATACATTCAAATATACATATAACTGCCTATAGACTGAATGTAGGAATTCTTGATGCTGGTTTTACAAGCTGTAGTAGATTTTAGAGTTTAGGCTGAAAATCCATATAAGCTACGATAAGCAAAGTGATCTGTCAACATGTTCTGGAAAACATGGGAGCATATGAACCATTTAATGTAACATTTATGTCTGCCTCCTGACCTACCAGGGATGATGCCATTCTCTATTGTCTGTTGATCACATTTTACCAGCTAAATGGTTCAAGGGATAAAAAGGTTTGGATCACTGCCATGATTTCTAGTATTTTCATGCCTAACTCAGATTTTTCTCAAGACTAGATGCACTGGATTGCAAATGCACTCAGAGTGAATGAACTCAGCATTGAGTTCCTTGAAGAAAGAAAGGGAAAAAACAGAATATATGAACATTTATATAGAGGAGAGGATTGATACAACACTGAATAATGCATAAGCATAAAAATGACCTCTGCTTTAGAGTCTGTTCCTATGGATCCCTGTAGGCTGAATCATTCTCATTATGGTTGATAGATGAAAACAAAGGTGAGAAACAAAATTATATATGTTTCAACTTATATAATAAATGTTATAAAATCTCTCTTGGGAGTCAAAAGAATTAAAAAAAGAGATCAAATACTTTTAAAGAGTATAGACAATTAAGACACAGTAGGCATAATTCAGGAAGACCCTTATCAGCTGACTGAAGAAGTCCCAAAGTAGCAGCTGGCTGGAAAGACATAGGGAAGTATAACACAGGACTAGATGGATCTTTGTTCTGGTTCAATATTAGCACTTTGTGGATCCACTTCTTGTGGATCATCTTAATTCATCTGGAAACTAAAAATTTTCCTTTGAATCCTACATATAAGTAGAGGAAGAAAGGCCTGAGATAGTCTTGAAGTCTCATCTGGAAACCGGTCCTATAATTCTACAAGCTTCCTTTTAAATTCTTGTACTGACTGCCCTTGTATTAGCCAGTTGTACAAAGTATACAGAGAGCTTGCATGTTTTGGTGAGCTCCCATACATGCAGATATTTGATAAATACTTTTGGAGACAACAAAGGATGGCTAGTAAGACTCAGGAATGCTCCCCCCAAAAACAAATCAGTTGAATACAAATCACTCCTAACAGAGGTCTTGAACTGATGTATGGAAAGAAAAGGTTTGTACATTGAGAGTTATTATCAATTTATGGCATGTAAGCAGTATCGAAGGACAAATGGCCATCTGAACTATGATTGCAAACCTGCATACCATCAAACTTCTTTCATTTGCTTTCTCACTCAAAAGGATTGTGATGCATTGAACAGTACCAGCACAGCAGTAATGGATGAATATTACAAAGAAATAACAGATTTGCACCTATTACATGAAAGTATAGTGGGAGCCCTAAGGACAAAAGCACAAAACCTAGTCTTCACACATCTGTGATGTTCTAATAATAGGACTGCAATTACTTTTACTTAAATTAAAAAACAAAAAAGTTCACTTAACAGATGAATGACTGACTTAATTTAATCCTGCAATATTTAACACCTATTCCTAAGTTTGGACATTACCTTAATGATAATATTGCTATTGTGCTTCTTTAAAGAAGATACTTGTATTACAAACAACAGAGTTTCACAACAGTGAATCTCCATAATTAAAATACCAGCAGCAACATGCATATTATTAAAGAGACAATGGTAACAACTGAAAGCCAGTGCCTGAAAAAGCTATTATGGTCCCATCTGAAAGTGAGAAACATATTTCGTTCTACTAAAGATTTACTAGAAAGACTGTGAACAATAAGAATTGAAAAATATATGAAAAAAAATGACCCAGAAGGAGATACAAGAAGCATTGCTTCAGATAATGAAATGCAACTGGATAATTGTGGTTTATACCATAATAGTAGTTGCTCATTGGAGTATGATTACTGCAGTATCAATCACACCAAGAGTAAAAAAACTGGTGTAAGTAACATCAGTAAAACATCTACTCACAAAATAGTGAAATATACTCCTCTTGAGTACCTCTTTCATTTGCAATTTAAAACAATTTTACTATCCACCAGAGAAAAACAGTTTGCAATGGAAATCCATCTGAATAGGTATTCAAATCCATTTTACTTCCTGTTAAGAAAACATACATAGATTCCCAAGTAAAGATGTAGTGTACCTAGCAACTATCAATCCAGTCTTCCTTTGAAGATATCAAGGACTTCCATCTGAAATATAACCATTCCAGATTCCCCTAGCTAATCTTTTTAAAATTATGAATTCTAAGTCACTTGTATTCAAAATACATTAAATATAAACCTTATATATCTTCTATAGCTGGAAATACTAGACTCTAGAAGCTATCAGAGTCCTCCAGAATACATATTTTATTATTTTTCTCTGAATTCTCAACATTCAAAGAAAGTTTTGTTGAAATGCCACCCTGTTTTTCAATAATGTTTTACTTAGCTGTTGCTATATCCTTCCTCTATACAATAGTGATTAGGACTTATGTTAAAAATTAAATAAAAGAAACTCTAAACTCAAAACTCTCACTGCTAAAAGAAAGATGCAACAGGGAAACAAGTTTAATAGTTGGAAGATAATGCTTGGCACTAAAAATCTACAGTTCATTTCCAGACTATTATTGACTTATTGTGGGATCCTAAACTTCCAAACTTCACTACACGAGTTAGTTTAAAATAGTATGCTTGAGTTACTATACTTTAGTTTGGTTTGACTGAGAACACAGCAAAATAATATTTAAAGTTCAGAATATGGTAGGAGTAGCAGGTCATAAAGACTGGTTTAGTAGATGACAAAATGCAAAAGCAGTTACATCCTCAACACATTACTAGATCAAAACACCAACACGCCAGAGCTTCAAGATATCTGCACTTGTCAAAAGACGAGGTTAAGGCAAAGAAAAGAACTAGATTTTGAAGTAAGAGCACAGTGAAGAAAACCCTGGATCACTCTCCTTCACAAAATCATGGCTTACACACCTGGCTGTACAAACACCCATGAGAAATGTTTGAATATACAAACTGTTGAAGAGGAAAATACTCTTATTAAACAAGTGTGCTAGATATGATTAAGAAACGTCATTGATCTAGTCAGAATTTTTTTTGGAGGTGGGATAATTTTTTTCAAAGCTTATCGATAGTTTACAAGGGTAAGTGTAGTACACAAGACTGACATTTGTTTAATGCATTATCGTATTTGTGCTTGTTATGAAACTTGGATGATGACAAACAAAACAATAACCATATAGCAAAAAAACAAGGCTGGGTGTTTTTGTCATTTGGAAAGTATTTATGTTATATTTTTTGTAATTCATAGCAGCTAATAAGGGAGTTAAAGTCATGAAGGAAAAATCAAATCTAAAAATGAGTATGTACTGGATGTACCTAGTGTAAGAGTGACACAGCACTTGAGGTGATGAGATTCGTATTTAACAAGGATGGGTTTCAATGGGAATAATTATCTAAATGCAAATAATCAATCTGATGTTTGATTTTCTGGTTTAGATGGTTGATTAACAGGTCTGCAGCTCCTAGCCCCTCTGTTCACCAGTTATTACTGCAGAATAAACAACTGCATGTCATTCTTCCAACAGAAACCAGATTATTAAATTGTTAAAAATTGATCTATACATCTCTCCTGGTTTAAAACATCAGATTTCATGCTTTCTGATTTCTCAAGGAAATTAAATAATGTAGAAAATTCCAATTCCAATTTTACTTTTCACTTACAATTTCATTACAACATAACATTTAGACAATATAGTATCTAGTATATAGTGTTTACTTTCAGAAGTTTTCACAGAATGCCAAAGAAATGGAGGAAAAACTTTAGTCTATTGGTAGCCGTAGTTTGTCTTACCCTACTGTTTCTGAATGCAGTTGCAAGCACTGATATGAATATGTTCATTCTATGATAATACAAAAGAATAGAAACATATGGCTGAAAAGTAACTCAATAGATCAAAGCTGTCTGCCCAGCCCATTTGTACAGTCCTGCCATGATGGCACTCTCAATGCCTTATGAGTCAATCTATTAGCAAGTACAACTCTGCTTAGCACTGGAAGCTTTCCTTATATCAAAACAGACTCTTTCTGGTTGCAGTTTAAGCCCATCACTTCCCATGTAATCCATGAAGAATCTACCTGCTCTTTGTGTAGCTTTTCTAAAGTTGAAACATTATTCTTTTCTTCAGCTCAGGCTATGCAGTTCTATTTCACCCTGTATTTCCTTGCAAGTTCATGCTATTGTCAAAGAAGCCTAAGCCCTCTTTGGTGACAATGCTTCTGCATATGAGCATTGTAGGACACATTTTCCTGCATGACCAGGAGGACTGACTAGCACGTTACAACGGCTCTGACCCTCTCAGCCTTCCTCCAAGAGTCTTGTAGTCACTTTTGATCTGCTTAGAGTCACACGGTCATGGCCACATGAATGAGCAGTCCTAGTTAATTGTCATTTGGCTAGATGGCTTTGGCAACAACCCTCAGATTTAAGCTCCTGGGAGACAGAAGGCTTCCCACAACGTTAGGTCCAGTCCTTAGACCGAATTTTTCATCACACATAGGAGTGAGTCACTCATGACCAATTCATCTCTTCCTCATGGGAAGGGTGATCATTAATCTCACGGCTTTTCCAGCCTGCTAGGTTTTCATTTTATTTTTTCTCCACTGTCATTAGGCTAGAAACTTCAGTTACTGTGGGCAGCATTGTAATGCATCACTGCCTGAGAAGGGACCATTTCCCTGTGAAGAAGACCTGAGTAGAAACCACTTGTTAGCCAGGTTTTCCTCATTCACAGTAGGTGCTATTGTGGATCTTCCTGGCTTGTTGCTAATCATCTTATCCACACCCTCTGATTCCAGATGTCACTCAGTTTGACAGCTTTCTAATGTAATTTCTCTACCTACTGCTTAAGAGATTTCACTAGCAGGTATGTTCTGATTGAGGCATCTCCTCCCTCCTCAGCCTTCTTTGGGAAGGGAACTGCAAACCATAACTCCTACAAATTCAGTTTAAGATTTAGATTGAGACATCTCTAGTATTGGTTCCCATCTAAAGTTTCCACTTGCACCATTAGCAGGTGCTGGAAGAAAAATAACTCACAAGAGAATTTATATTCTCATCATCAGTTTGCTCTGTATATGGTATACTTGTTGAAGCTCATTACTTTCCTTGTTTCCCTTCCCCCTAAAAGTCCTATTCACAGCTTTTGAGTTGTTTCTTTACTCAGTCACATGGCTCCTTGCCTTTTAGGTCCCTCTTGCCAACCTGGTCTTTTCACTCTGATTTGGCTGAAACAGAATGAGAGGCAGTTTGTTGAAGACTGCAGCTAAACCTATTTTGTTTCTACTCTCTCAGTCTATCAGCGGGCTTCTGACCTTGCCCATGAAGAGTTCACAGTTTGCCAAGGTTTGCATTATTTCAGGACTCCTCACTTTGGTAGACATAACAACATTTGCAGTTCACATTGGCATTTAGTAAGACAAAGGGGGTAGTAAAATGGCAGAAGAAATGGAGAATTTTACACAATTATATATAACACATGAGACAATTAACCCTGTTGTCAGAACCTAATGCCCCGTAGAAATGTAGCTAGTGATTTTTAAAATACATTTAATACTTATACCATAGCATATTGG
>NW_008823912.1:183548-185938 GCF_000699105.1 Pygoscelis adeliae
TTCCAGTGGCATAGACAAATACCTTTACCTGAGGCAATGAAGCTAAAGAGGCTTTCTGTAGTCTTACAGGTATATCTTTCACCACCCCACCACCAACCCAAGTTTGTTTACTTTAGTTTGAGTGGATTAAAAATAAAATTATAGGAACACCTAGTCTTTGTTGTATTGTGTCACATTTCACTTTTTCTGTCTAAAAGAATTACACGCTTTTATTCTCTTGCAGGAAGAACAGCAATATTTATGAGACAATTTGCCTGACAGCACCAGATAACAAATTTCTTGTGAGTACACTAAAAAAATCACCCGGTATTACTTTACTTAAATAATTTGATTGACATAATATGACATAATATGAAATAGCTGTTGAGACATTAGGTTCACATGGTATTAACACAATTGTTAAATTTGACACTAAAAAAAATTAAATATTTTCATATGTCACTGTGAGATAGGTATAAAAACCTTAGTTTTTCAGTACTTGTTTCTGCTGAAAGCTCACCATTCATCTGTATAATTAATTATTTTAAATTTCACTTGAAACACTACAAAATTACTTTGTATTACTTTTATATTTAAAGGTCATGTCCTCATATTTTGTAAAATGCTTCTGCTCCCTCCTCCTTATACACAATGGGGCTCACTGTACTCTGCATTCAGATTAATCACAGACTCACTCTAGCACTGTATTGAGTTATACTCTGAGCTGGTTTTCAATGAGAAAGTCTTCTGCAATAAAGCTTCTGCATTGCTGTAAGCAGGAAAGACTGGACTCTCCTCAACCTTCTTTCTCCTAACAAGATGCTGAGCTTGAAAAGTCTTGAATTTAGTTCCTTCCTAAAGAATGCAGTTCCTTTTACTTATCTCCAATTTCACCTCCTAACTAAGAATTCATTATAAAATACTAAGCAAAAGTCCTCAGAAATATGGGTTTTCTCAAGTATCTTCTGGTATTTCTGAAAAGGAATGTTCAAATACTGAGCAATATGGTCATATACAAGTGTAAAGAGCTGTGTATCTGTCGGACCGTGGCTGAAAGGCAGGCCGAGGGGCAGAATATGTCAAAGTACCAAAAAGGGTAGGGTACAATTTTTTGCAGAAACCAATCAATTTTCAAGATCAGACCTTTTCTTTTTTTTTTTTTTTTTTTTTAAGAAGCGTGTTAAATACTGAACTACATTTGAGGACTATTTAAATCTTAACAACAATAATGTTAAATTGACATAGTAGTAATAGATGGTATATTCTTCTTGCCTTGGATATGAACTTTTAATCCTTAAAAAGGAAGAGTTTTGAATAATTAAGAATCAACAGAATTTTCCCCAACCTCTGATGAATTACCAATTTCTTGACATTAAGAATGACTAAGACAGGCACTGAGGATACAACAAGTAAATTTAAAGATTACTTTTGCTTTAATGTGCATTTCAGACTTGCCTATGAGAAAACTATGAACTTTTATTGAATTTCACTGCATTATATTGCTCTTTGAAAATCATTTTTCAACAGAGAATGAAAAAAAAGGTAAACCAAATTTCAAATCCTTTTAAAAATGACATATTTCTGCATGAGTGAGAATTGTCACATAATACATAAAGTTTAAGAAACATTTTTAAGATATTTCATTGAAAGTGCATGTGTCATACTTCAGAACAGCAACTCACTGTCTAATCGCATTTCAGCAGCAAAAGAGATTGTTTAGCCAAAAGTATAGATTTTTGCTATATCAATAGTTCTTGTAGTCCAAAGGAAAACATGATTTCATAAGTTAATAAATGCAAATAATAGCATTTCATCTTTTCAAGATATCAACATGTGTCAACTTCTCTAAGTTTCAACAATAAAAAACATTATCAAAGGAAGAATCATCCTTATGACACTTAAATTAGAATCATAGAATCATTAAGGTTGGAAAAGACCTCTTAGATCATCGAGTCCAACCGTCAACCCAATACCACCATGCCCACTAAACCATGTCCCTAACCGTCGCATCTACACGTCTTTTAAATACTTCCAGGGATGGGGACTCAACCACTTCCCTGGGCAGCCTGCTCCAATGTTTAACCATTCCTTCAGTAAAGAAATTTTTCCTCATGTCCAATCTAAACCTCCCCTGGCGCAACTTGAGGCCATTTCCTCTTGTCCTATTGCCTGTTACTTGGGAGAAGAGACCGACACCCACCTCGCTACAACCTCCTTTCAGGTAGTTGTAGAGCGCCATAAGGTCTCCCCTGAGCCTCCTTTTCTCCAGGCTAAACAACCCCAGTTCCCTCAGCCGCTCCTCATAAGACTTGTCCTCCAGACCCTTCACCAGCTTTGTTGCCCTTCTCTGGACACACTCCAGCACCTCAACATCCTTCTTGTAGTGAGGGGCCCAAAACCGAACACAGTAT
>NW_008823912.1:187473-194651 GCF_000699105.1 Pygoscelis adeliae
TGCCAGCTCCCTCAGCACTCTTGGGTGGATCCCATCCGGCCCCATAGACTTGTGAGCATCCAGGTGGCGTAGCAGGTCGTTAACTGCTTCCTCTTGGATTATGGGGGGTAGCAGTCAACCAAATTATTGGAATAAATTAAACAAATTATTAATTTTTCCACAACGCCTTCTCTCATTACCCTAATGAAGTTTTAGTTATCAATCATGGACACTGTTTTTCCTGAAAGAAAAAGGCATGGCACACACATGCTCAGAAAATTACTACAGCACTATAGTTAAAAGAAAAATCAGGAAACAAATTATTCAGCAAAGGTATAATGGACCATAAAGACAGTGGCATGAGTAGAAGAACACAAAAACTGTAATTTACAAGTGAAATGTGTTTGTTAAGCTGCAACAAAAACAGATGATGTATAATGAGTAAAATTGTATGTGGTTACATTGCTATATATAGTCACGATGTGGGAACTAGCTGTATAAACCTGACATTATTAGAAAAACACTTAAAATGGTAATATATATCAGAACGGTGTGTTATCTGGAGAATTTAGAACTGAACAAAGCAATTAAATATCTGAATAATATCATGCCTATTCATAAAACATAGGCTGCTGTGCGAACATAAGCTCAAAGCCCAAGAAGAAAAAAATCCCAAGATGAATGAAGGCAGCAATTCCTATATCAAATATAGGATTACTCTTTTACTATCAGTACTAACTGTTTTTAGCAGTACTTAGGTGGTTATTAACACATACAATAGACTTTGCAAAAGATTTAGTTTTGAGCTGGTTATGACTGAAAAAAATAGTAATAAAATTAAGTCTTAGCTATATAAAGACAGTTTTTACCCTGAAACCATATTAATTGGATGTTCTAAGCCACACAAAAGTTAAGATTTCTATTTTACTATTATTTATTTAATCTAGAAAATTTTTGTGCTCAGCAAATGGATTTAGAACAGAAGTTCAATCTTTTGTAGCTTATGAGTAATGTAATTAGGACACAGTTGGAATTATAGAGAATTTCTGTATTTAAAACTCTTCTTGTAAATGTAAAACCAGTCCCCTGTCTGGTCTCTAACATGTTCCGATGTTATTCAAGATTGTGTCACACTTATAAATGGTGACAATCATCTGTTTACAACTGATCTTTTGAGTAAATTCTGATCGAAAAGAGCATTCAATGCTTTGACATTTTTGTCATTGTCTACCAATGATTTTCTTTTCAATATGCAGTGAACCAACCCTTTTCTTGGCCTCTCTGTTATCACTCATGTATGTCAAAACTATTTCTTTTCACCCTTACTGCTTCACAGCTGCAGAAATCTCATCTAGCCCTACCACCTTTCTGGTTCTACATATTCATGCGATACTTCCTGAGCCCGCTCTTAGTAACAAATTCTACTCTGCTATTTCTTTCCTCTGTTTTAGGTTAGTGAAGAGTTCATTATTTAGCCATGTCCCTTCTTGCACCTTTTTTTCTTTTCAGTGGACTAGTAGAGTATGCATCTTACAGAAAATATGGCTATCATCTATTGATTTTTGATTATACAAATATTCACATATGAAAATGTAAAAAACGTTCTTTAGTACTGGTAACACTGTATTGGTAAACTCTCCTGTGCTCTACAGGAAATACTACTGAGATAAGAGTAGCAAACAGAGCAACAGAGACAAACAATATAAAGAACTGCTAAGAAGCTGATGACAGACTGATAGAAAGAGTGGTGGTGTTGAAAATAATCCCATTATTAATATTAACTTTTCTTGTCTTCTAATGCTTGGGATAGAAGACACCAACATGCAAAAAGGTAAGATTTTTTTTAAGCTGAAAGGTTAATGTTTCTGGAGCTAAAGATTTCTTGTTTATTCAAATCCAAAACAAAAATACATGCCTCAGTTGCAGTTCTGATCAGATAAAAACAACATGGCCAGTGGAGCTACACAGACCAGTAATGCGGCAAGTAATTTTTTTTTTTATTATTTGCTGATGACTTGGTCAAGATGCAAATTGCCTTCTAAGTCACTCCATTATAAAGAATGGTATTATAACCAGGAGTAAGTGGGAAGTTTCTGTGAGTCTGTCTTTAAGGTGGGTTTAAAAAAAATGCAAGCATAAAAATGCATAAGCTGTGATTTGTTCTATGAACTTGCAAAGGTAATGGGAAGCGGGTTTTGGATCAGAAGACTAAATAGAGGTCAGACAGCTATAATTGCTTTAAACTGGGTTTGGCCTGCAACCTATCCAGCTACGTAAATGGCAACTTGATTTACTGGTAGAACCATTGCAAGCCTCAAAGAGTTCTACTTGCTATCCAAACCTAGGGACTATTCTTTTTTTATTCTAATTGTGTACTATATTTTCCTGACTTCTGCTCATTACATTTTGAGATGAAAATGCTATTTATGGTTACTGTTTGGTAAATGAATGTGCTAATCCCCATACCGCTGCAGCAAGAGTAGCTAGCTTAATTAAGGTGCAGGCACACTTTGCTAAATAGTCAGGAGAGGTATGCTGACCACCTCGTTAGGCAAATAACTTTAAAAATAATCTGTTTAAAACAGCTTGTCAAGAGCCTTTTAGAAATTTTTTTGCTATAGTATTTTAAAATGTATAGATTATGTTTATACAGCAATATCAAGATCCATATATGTTAATCTGGTGCAAAAGGAAATAATTCTGATGTTAAACATGCATACAGACTATAATTTATCAATTATTTAAAGAGGAACTGAAAAAGAATGTTTAGCTCCACAACTCCATAGGGGTTGTGTCAGCCTAAGGACATATTTCTTCTGGTAAAACACCTTATTTATGATGTTAAAAAAAAACCCCTTTAAAATTAATATTGCTACTGTTACAAAATGAGGCAAACATTTAAATAGAATGCACACACTATTAATATATAAGTTTATGACAGGCCTGTGTTTTTCTGCCTGGCAAAGTACAAAACAAGTGGTAGAAATAATATATTCACTCCCTCTAACAAGTGCATCATATAAAAATATGTAGGGTTGAATGACACGGCTCACTACTGAAAGCCCAAACATCTAAGTAGTCATTGCTCACTCGTGTAATATTTAATAATTATAAAGCTAATGTCCTTCAAGATTTGCTTCTTATTTGCATTTGCATTTCTATAACTCCTCTTACAATAATAAGCTTCAAGAGTTTCTTTGCAGACATCTAGGGTATCTCAGGAAAACTCATGAGGAGAAAAATCTTTGTGACACCTCAGAATACCTCATGGAAGTGACTAATAACATTAGTACAGCAAGAAGAGAATCTGAAACAGTAAAACAGGTGTGTGACCATCAGTCCCTTTGTCTCTTTGGCAGTACCTTTCTTCATGAATATTCTTAATTGAAATGATATTCACAATTCAGTGGACATTTTCCAATAAAATCCAAAATTTTCCAAAAAAATAAGTACCACATATGAGAAAAGAATAGTAAAGCAATACAGTGGGGACTAATAGGATTTCTTCTAAATCTACACAGCAGCTATAGGCTGGTATTCCAATGAAGAAATATTAAGCAAATATATATCTAGAAATGTCCAGTAAAACTTGTATTTTCCCTATAAAATAATAAGGCTAATATTTTCCCCAGGTACATCCCTGGGAAGGGAAAGCAGCAACCACAATGAATGGGAAGGCAAACAGGAAAAGTAAAACATCAAATATTTTAATTTACATCCTTTGTTCAACAATGACCGAGTCCATTACTCATAAAGAAAAAAAACATTTTGCATCAACCTGGCCTCCCCAAAGCAATGAGGGTTAGTTTTGCTGTAATAATTATACCACAAATTAAGAAGCCTCAGCACTCCAAAATGGTGGGGAATACCTCCTATGATATGAGAGCACCTCAAGAAACATGGATTTTAATTTGATCTCAAAACCTGAGAGACATTCTTGTTAGTTTTTAAAACTTTTGTGGATTGCAAAGGAAGATCTAAGAAGACAGAAGGGGAAAGGGTAAAGAAGGCTTATCTGACTACAACAGTCACAAATACAGAAAATCCCCAGTTGCTTGGTTGAAGACATCTGTATGAGGCCTGTTTTTCCTGGTCTTTCTTTCATGGCAAACTTGGCTGCATAAGTTTGTGCTGACTTGTCTCTTCCTGCTTGTATATCCACCCTATGTTCCCAGCCTTTTAGTTGTGCTAAAAGAACTGTTTGAGGGATTGCACTGTTAACAAGATTAGTGAACTGAGTTGGGTTAAAAAAATCTGCAAAAATAAAAGCTGCACTGTAGTATAGGGAGTGAAGTTTCTGTGTCCAATTTGGTCATGGTAGGTAATACCAGAGTACCCACCCATGATATGAGACATACAGTACTTAGGCTGAAGGAGATAAGCACATATCTGCTGCATTTAAGCAATACTCCTACTGGATGAATCCTACTGGATAGCCTGGATGAGAGCCTTGCCTCCTGCTAAACGGCATTGGCATGATTTTTACATGTCTCAATGGATGGCTAACAGAACAGTCTCTGGTAGGGGGAGCAAAGCCTCAGCCCTGCTCTGTCTCCAGATATCCTTTGGCCAGGGGTCAGACAGAGGGCACCAGGCCTACAGGCTGAGTAGCATAAAGAGATCCTGTCTCTCATGTGAGGGTGACTCTTCCAGCCTGTAGGCTATTATGCTGAAGTACCCTCTTTCCATTTCCTATTAGAAGTGGGAGAGGTAGATAGTTAATTCAAGGAGATTGAACTACCCTCTGGAGATGTCTGCATTCTTTATATAGTTAATGGGATAGAAGTAAGTGCCTAAGTTAGGAGGACTGGTTCACTTTCTTCAAGTTTTAAAGACATTTTCTTCTATCCATTGACTATGTAGGGAGTTTGGGTAGAGAGGATCTTGCCTTCTCAGGGGCAAACATCTAACTTTTCTGTGAGATTACTTAATTTAGCTAAATTAGATTGAATTCCTACGTTTTTACAAAAAAGTACTTACAAAAAGAGAAGTCTAGTTCCTTGGCAGTCAAATACCGGAGAAGAACTGCTAAAACTCCTTTGACAATGTTAAATTGGCTGAATTGTGTGACAAACTGCAGCATGTTGACACACCATAGGAAGTTTTTCATCCTTTTTATTACCTTACAAAATTACCTTAGGAAATAAACACAGTGAAAACATTATTTTCTGCTAGGCAGGTAACACATTCTTCCCTGGAGAAAGCTGCCGTAAGTTTGCCTGATCATTCATCGATAGACTTATAAACATTTTTGGAATCTGGACATATACTATTTTACTCTGCTTTTTTATTAAGACTCCTTGTCTGTACAAACAGAAAACCTATGAAACATGCAAATAAATCACCCCTGCATAGATCAGTTCACATATTCAAATCTACGTCTGAAAATTTGATCTAAAGAAAAAATCATTTTATCCTGTTATTTAAATGGTCAGTGTATTATTGACACAATGGGCTACAAAAATACTTTTTACTGATCTTCTATGTGGTTTCAATGCATCACATTAGAAGAACAGTAGAATATCTATCAGTAATTTGAAATGGAAATAAGGTTTGTCTTACGATATCCGAAAAGTAGCCTCATGGGTAAAACTGCAATTTATCATGTTAAAGAGCTAAATTTGTGTATCTCCATTGACTTTACATCATCTTTCTGCTAATATAGCTAAAAGTAAGTGTAGGTATTAACATGCATCAAGTTCTTCCTCAGTTGCATTTTATGTCCTATTTTATGATACTGAACCGTTAAGTAGTCACAGGTGAGATGAACAGGCATTCTTTACGTGGTTGCCTCCTTTCCTACTGGAAAGGAGGATTTTGATATGTGTTTTATGATTTCCTCATTCTCTATATCTAAGAATTAGTGACTACCTTTCCTATCACAGGAGATCTCATATCAAAATAGAATTTAGGAACCCAGTATGTACACTTCAGACATAAAGTGCTCTCTTGACAGACTACCCAGGCATAACTGACAATTAGCTCATAAAAAAGCAAAATTGGGAAATAAAGAATTGATTACCTGCATCAAATACAAAAATGTATAGTCATTTTAATATCAATCAAATATATGTGATTAATACCTTCTGAGACATTATTCCATATAGCAAAGAATTGCAGGTTTGATTTCAGAAAGAAATGAAACAATAAAAAATTGTTTTACACAATTTTTTTATAGATTCAATATATTTTTCCTTCTTAACATTTAACACTTATTAAATCTTATTCTCTGTGTACAAATTTGCATGTATATGTACATATATACACACACACGTAACGTTCAAGCAGTTTACTTCTTTTTTTCCCTTAGTCTTAATGATAGGGTTTAATTCTATGTTCTCATACTGTTCTTTCCCCAGGGCGAAATAACCCTGATGAAATTCAGGATTCTATGAAGAACACTGCATCTTTGGGACCTCTGTTTCACTTATTAGCAAAGTTCAAAGTTATTTGTACGAAGAATCAGGACAAATCCAGAAAAGCAAAAAAGGCCTCATATTTAAGGCAGCTACATTGCCCAACAAATCTATTTTTATCCACTCTTTGCCAGCAAGTTCCTAAATTAATTCAAGAAAACTATTTAAACTAAATATTTTCATTCATGCACAATAACTTTTATAGGATTCCTAACCTGAAACACAATCAGAAAGGGTGGAAAATCAGCCAATTGGAAAGAAGTCAATGGAAGCTGTGCTTTATGTTACTTTCTAAGTAAGTTAGGGTTATTTAAGATCAAAGTTGTCTCAAGTGGTTTCATAAATGCAGTAAAGAAAATTTTCCTTCGTTTCACTGTGCTACAGTTCCTGAGTGGTACAATTAGGAAAACACCTTCTTCAGCCTGTAAAATTGTTCAAAGAAGTTTTGAAACATTCAAAAAAAAAAAAAAAAAAGCAGTAACCTCTCATATGGTCATTATAAACAGTTCAAAAATGTAAAAATCCCCAAAGGAAATTAACAATTCTTCAGTGCAGTAAGTCACAGAGTGCCATGCATTGGGAAATGAGAATGAAACAAGGTGCTTCATTCTCAATTTTTCACGCTTGACTTCATGACTTCAGTGATAGTCTTTGAAATAAGCTTTGTATGTAATTACCTCATTTTCTGAAATAAACAAACTGGTGAAAAAAAAAACCAAACAAACCTGCAACCATGTTGATGCCCACACAAGCAAGCAGCAAGGCTATGATTTCAGACTTTTT
>NW_008823912.1:194680-219728 GCF_000699105.1 Pygoscelis adeliae
GTGAGGTATTTTTAGGAGATAAGAAGCTTGTCATAGTTTCATAATACCTTTTGTTAGCAGAGAAATGGCAAATCCGAAGTAGTTGGGGCTCATTTCCTCTGCAGCACATTCTGCCTAGTGGTCATTTGTTGTTTTGCCTATTTCCCCATCAACTGGGCTTGTTTACCCCAACCTCTTAAAACTGTCCCGGAATGACTGAAATTCCTGTCTTCTCCCGCACCCTTCTGCCTCTTCCTCTGAGTCCGTTCTCTTCCTCAGGCGAATATAAGCTGTGCAGTACCTGAATGTCTACGGCACTTTATGAAGCAAAACAACCAAATGGAGAAAGTGCTTTCAACAAATTAGCCTTCTAATAATGTATACCCTGAGGTGTTTTGTGGCGTTTGAGTGCATTTCAATTTCTTTTAATTCTTTTTTTTTTTTAATTGATTGTGGAAGACAGGCAAAACTTTTGATGTAACCACCTTTTAAAAATATATTTTAAAAGTGAGTAAGACGAAAGGGATGTGAAAACAAGCTAACGTTGCTTTAAAATACAAATAATGATATTTATGTTTGGGTTATTTTTTAAGACAGCAAAGAGGAGGGATACAAAAAGAAAGGTTATTATTGCCTAGCCTCCCAGTGCCCAGTTGCTGTTTTATCAACAGCAGTTTGTGATTCAACAGCCACTTTCAACACACTTTCACTTAAAATAAACCAATTGTGGAATATTGAACAGTTTACTGCACAACAAAAAGTAGATTAAAGTAGCTGGAAGTCTCCAACTGCTACTGAAAGGGCAGCTTGGCATTTTGGCAGGAAAGGGCAACTCATTATAAGTACTTTCTTTTTCCATGCGTTACCTCTCTGCAAAAGCCCAAGTGGCTTACCTGCGTTCCCAGTCAGACTGCTCCTACTTCCTTTATTCTTGTCATTGTTTCTTTGCCACTTTAAATCAATGAAGAGGATTTTTTTTTTCTCTCTTAATTACAGTCTCCTTGCTACCTTTCACGAGGGTGGGATGTTGAGAGCAAGTATGACATCCCTCCAAAGTGTCTCGTAACTAAACAGATTATAATCTTTATTATAGCGTGTCAACTTAAGGCTTCAATAATAATGGAATGAAGGAAGAGAGTCTTAGAGCTTCATATAAATCCTACATAGATTAAAGAACGTAGTGAATATTCTGATGTTTTGCTTTTATTTAAATACTAGTGCAAGGCTACAATTTAATTTGACTCCATACAAAATTAGATTAATCAGATAAAGTGCGGGGATTCTTTGCTGTGTGACAGCATCATATATAAAACTCCAAAAATATTCTCTCTGCAATAATGTGGCTTTCTTTTTTAAGGCTTACATTTAACAGGTAAATTGTTCTTCTGTCTGAAGAATATTTAAAAAGAAGGGCTTTTGATTTTATTGTCTCTAAGGACATTGTTTCTCTTAGATTGTATTTGAGATCTGTATAGTGGTAATTTATAGTAACACAGATGGTAATATTTTTCTTAGATATTATTGACCTCTGCAAGACTTGTGATACTATGTACAGCAAAACTGGAAAGACATTATTAAAAACAGCATTAATAGATTTAACATTTGGGAGAAGTTTGGTACAGAAAAGCAATTTTACTTCATTTTAAAAGCTATCATGACTAACTGAAGTTTACAATGTATATTCCAAATCAAGACTGCAAGACTGCATGTCTTAATGATGACTGCTGTCACCATGATCAGAATGTGTCATAACAAATGCTCCAACTATGAAGACAGAAGTTTCTTGCTACAAGTTTCCCAGATTCCCTTATTTTGGAAGAAATATTCTGGAAGAAATATTTCTCAAAGAAATATTCTTTTCTTGCACTAGTTTTCCTGACCTGCCACATGCTAGACATTGTCCTTTAAACTCAGATACATTGTAAAAGTGCAGATGAAACACACTGGAGCAACAGCAATGCAGTTTGGCAAGACTTAACTTTTCTTTGCAGCTAAATCAGTACACCCAAGAGGATATAAAATATCCCACAATTCTTCAGTCAACAAGGTACAGGCAACAAGTTAGTAAAATAAGACATGCAGCAAATTGCCCAAAATGAAAGTAAATATGATACAAGGCCAAATGGAAAACTTAATAACAGTGACATAGAAACAGATGTATTTTTAAATGTCAGGCTGGTAACATCCCATGTTAAAAAGGGAGGAAAAATAAGAGAGACTTGATTTATGTAATTTTGATACTGCACTGACTACTTTTATTCGCTTAGATCTATGTGCCTTAAAAGAACCATATATGGAAAAATAAAAGGCAGTTTGTTACAAGCGTATCCAGTTCTGAGTTTTAAATGTTCCTACAGAGACCTAAATACCAGTATTGGAATGACTGCCTCTATAGGCTTCCCTTTACAATGTCTAGAATGGGATGTGAAACAAAAAATCAGTGTCAGAACTCTGTAAACACCTGAATGCCTAGTACTGCTTAAAAAACAGTTGAACATACATTTATTTGATAATGCCCAATTTATCTGAGTAGTTCTATCTTGGGAAAAGTAAATCATATATGTAAAAATTATCCTATTGGTAATATTTTGAAGACTTCCTATAATCTTCTGTTGTTTTGGTCTTCATTTTACAAGATTTTCAACTTCTAAATTATAGACAGTATTTGTCTTTTGCACTACTACAGAATATACCACTGTATGAGTTTTGATACTAATGTTGATCTTTTTGTATTTGCTCCAAACATGCATAGCTTAGTAACCACCAAAAAGTTAAATATTATTGTAATACACAATTCACAGGGCATCTAAGAGCATAAAATCTCTGAAAACTCCAAAATTACTAACATCAGAGCATCCTGATGGTCTGCCATGGTATTTCAACTAAAAAAATTGGAATGTGAAATCTGTTCACTTCATATGAGTGACACTGATTTATTCATGTAATATAACATTGCACAGTATGTTCTTACTGGTGGTAGTATCCACCAGAAAAATGGGACATGTACTACTAATTTATTTCAACAACTTACTAAACACTGAATGCAGTCCTGTGATATTTTGTTCTTCCCACAAGCGGAACAGATAATATTATTCTGGGTTTTTTTTCTCCTGTTTTGTACTTTTTTCCCTCTTCCTTTACCTAGTGACTTACAGAATACCTAAACAATTACCCAAACTTCAGCATTGTAAAGATAAGGTATTATTGTTCTCTTTTCTCCAGTGAAAGTGGAGCAAATTAGCAGTTAGCAGTTAATAGCAGTTTCTTTCATTAGGCGTTACATTTTAAGCATATGATTAAAGCCACAATTTCAGCTGAACTTTTGAACTTTGTTCAAAATAAAGGCTTAAGTTCAGGAAAACACACACATTGTGCCAAACTCATACTCAGTTTGTAGACCTCTTACTCTTACTGATTTCACGCTACTGCCATGCTTCCACCATCAGCATATGTGTGCCTCATTAATTTCACAGATACATGTTATTTTACCCAGAAAATGTACCATGATGGAATAAAGTGAAGTTACTGTGAAATGAATCTTGCAAGATGTTGCAGGTATTCTCAAGATAGATAAACTTAAAACTAACTTTTTGTCACCTCCTGCTTGGCAACCTTACCTCAGTTGCCTGTCATTCCTGCCTGATGAAGTTCATGTTGTTTCTTCTCTGTCAAGTGCTAGTGTCAAGGTAAGAAGCATAAATGTGCAATTACTGCAGTGTCTCCCAAGGAAATGATGGAAGAGGAAAGAGAAAAGAAGTATCATTGCACTCACTATATAAAAACCTGCCACAGAGAAAGCAATGGGCAAGAGTGACAAATATTGAGTTGGGAGAATAAATCCCCAAAGACTCTATTAAGCTATATCCTAGAAGATGCTAACTGCAATGTATTTTTTATATTATTCTTTTGTTATGAAGACCTAAAGCTTCTGTCTTTTTTTTTTTTTTTTTGGCAGCACTTGAATAGAATATTGTGACACAATTAATTTTCAATTGAGTCAAGTTTGAAAAAGATCTTGGGTAAAATCTCATCCCTGCTAAAGCCATTAAAAATTTTGCCTTTGTGTCCCTTGAAAATTGCACCATAGAATCATAGAATCATAGAATAGTTTGGGTTGGGAGGGACCTCTAAACGTCATCTAGTGCAACCCCCCTGCCGTGGGCAGGGACATCTTCAACTAAATCAGGTTGCTCAGAGCCCCGTCCAACCTGACCTTGAATATTTCCATGGATGGGGCATCCACCACCTCTCTGGGCAACCTGTGCCAGTGTTTCACCACCCTCAGCATAAAAAATTTCTTAAACCTTATTAGGTTTAAGAAATTAGGTTTTCTTCTTAAACCAATTAGGCATGTATTGGCAACAGGCAGATCCTTATAGACCGCACAATTTTGGAGTATTTTCTTAGACTCTTCCAGAGCGCATGGATACTGTCATCATAAAATCCTTTAACAAAATAGAAGGCAAAGAATAGAAATCAGTATTAATTACCACAGAAATTAATACAGTTTAAAAGTTCACGGAAAGGCAAATAGTTCACAGCTGAATTGGAACAGCAGAACTGAAAATTCCAACTTGGAGCATGAGTAAGAAAAGGTAGAAGCAGCAGCTTGTTCCTCTTCTAATCATCTTTGGCCTGCCATCCAAACTGGCAACAAAAAGAGGTAAAACCCTTTTCTACCTCATTAATTCATAGAGGAATTAGAGTTCCCAAGTCTAGGTTCAATTTAACGTATTCAGGTTTCAGCACATGAACTTCAGTTTCAGGATTGCTTACACTAAAATTTGGGTTTAATATAACCCCTCTGTTTTTTGAGGCTATTGCTAAAACGGATGAATTTTTAACACAGATGCAGCTCAAGTTGGAGAGGAACCTATCTTCAGAAATGAATCATCTTTATGGATTCATCACATCTCAATTATAGTGCGATATTAAGTCACTTTCAACAATGCATTTCTATAGTATGCATTTTGGTTGCATACCAATATACAAGTCAATTCATGTTTTGTAATTTAAAAGTGATATATTTCATCTCATATGTAATCTTACCATGATTTCTGGGGAGCTAAAGAAATGAAAATTAGCGGTATTGCTCTCAGTATTCTACAAACACTGGAGGACACTAGTTCTAATTTAGTGAACACAAAGAAAAAAAGTGCATACCTGAAGTTTGTCTTTTGATGAAAATTTGAAATGAAGTCAACTAGATCAGTCAGCATACTGATATTTTTTAATCTTTTCTATAATAGTCAGAATATAATTTTCTATTTCTCTGCATTAAATCTGTAACTATCTTACTGCATAATAATACAAGTTTTATCTCACACTGTACAATGATTGATAGTCTAACTACTGCAGGCAAAATGCGTTTGCCTGTAGACACCATCTTCCAGCCTCCATTATGTATATTCAGTTAGCAACACTGACTTTCAAAGATGATGTCAAGATATTTTGGTTTTGTTTCTACTCCTGCCTTTTCGATATCTTCTTGTTCTTTGGTAGGTACTGGCTACAAAGATGATTCTGCAATTAAGTCACACCACCTTTGTGTCAGATGTGGACATGTTAGATCATGACAGAAGAGATTTTGACATTATCCTTATAAAAATTTAACTGAACTATAGACTCAAACATGAGATTTTGGAGCCAGGGACTCACATTTCACAACTGTAAGATACATATGGGAACATAGGGAGAGAAAGCCATGTTCTTCCCACAAACATCTGTGGGGTTTGAACCATCAGATGATTTTCTTCAGCCAGCTTGTCTGTGAAAAAGTAAAATAATTCAAATTTTCTAATTGAGACTAGTATGCTTTTTCTCAAAATATCCAGGCATTTCTTTGGCAGATTTATTCAGAAAAACCCTCTCTGGCCCCTCAAAGACAGCAGTGACAGGATATTCATATCTCCTTAGGTATCAAAGTCTGAACTCACCACCCTAGGGTCCCTTACCAGTCAAAGGAAAGAAAGACACGTCCTGAGGGAAATAATCTCATCATAAAATAGATATTGAAAGTAAATCATAAGGATCACTCTTCAGACATTCTGCTTTAAGACATCTAAAGTTAGGCAAGATAAATCCCACCCAAATCTACAAAGTCCAAACTTGACACACTGGTAAAGGAAAAGCTTTCAGAAACAATTTAGTTTTTATAGTCTTTCTTGTCTTCATTTGTTTCCTTCTTTTTCAAAAGGTAGATGTGAGAAAGAGCATGTAAGTTAACAATTCTATGAGCTACACAGTATTTAAATGAAACAAATTATTTTCCATAACCCCTAGATAGAAATAAGAAGTTAATTGAAACTAAAAATCAATTTGTCCAAAAGTTCAAATAAAGTCCTATACTCTCTTTGTTTCTTTGGTATTGGACGACACAGTAAGGGAGAATGACTGTGAGTAAATGCCTCTCTCAGAGCAAAAATGCTAACATCAACAGTATGTATATGTCAATAACCATCTTGTAAAGAAAGAAAATATAGGGACCTCTAATCACATCTAATCGTTGTTCCAAGCAACAGTTTGGTTTTTTTCCCCTCTGTGTTTCTAATGTTTCTTATATTCACTTATCACATATGCTGTCAAATAACTAATTCTTTCTGGCAACTGACAATTTAAAAGAAAAGTATATTACAGAAAAGAGCATCTCATTGGTTTCCATAACTTCGTATGGGCTGTGAATATTTAGGGGAGTTCTAAAAATAGATTCATGGATAATTGCCTAAGCCCTAACTCTCACAGTTACTTTACAGGATGTCTTTGGGATAAAGTAAATACAAAGATTGGCATAATAGTTGCGTAATTTACTATTTCCATCTCATAAAACATCAGATGCATTGTTTCTGTATTTCATGGAAACTAGTGTAGAATTATAAACTGTACTCATTTTTAAAACACTGAAAATATATCATATAACAACAGTGCATTACCAACAGCCAAGTTGCACTAAGCAACCATAATTATAGTCTCATCAGAGCTACATAAAGCATTATCAGATAAAATTTAGGTGCATCTATCTATTGTTATAAGTAGACAAATACACTACTTTAGGTAGCAAGAAACATTAATAGTCTGAACTAAAGATGGCAAGAGAAAAAATCAGCATCCTTATTTGTCTGGATGCCTAGTGAGACAAGAAAGGTTCTATACAGCATTATAAGGATGAATAAATAGCCATAAAGTTGGCTTGTACTGCATGGAAGCTTGCAGATGGTGGATGAATTCATGTCTGTCACGTTTTTATAATACAACAACTTTTACATATTGCTGCCAGATGGAACATAGTTTTGCATCTTGAATATAAATCTCCAAGAAATACAACTTCTTTCAATGTGTTTCCTGTATTTGAAACAAAAGGAAATTCAGAGGCAGGTTTGGGATCCTAAAGCAGGTTTAAGGAAATCTGAGAGAATATAAATTAAATCCTTAAGGGCTTCCTTGTTATAACTCAATTCAAAATAATGGAGTTACCCATGTGTTTTGTATATTTTGAGGAAAAACAGTAAAGGCATCATATAGACTTCTACAGGAAGAACTACATGTCATCTATCAAATGCAAAATACATCCTAGGCAGGTCCAGAAGACCTTTCAATCAAACTTACTAGTAGTTTGGCAAAACTTTTGCATAACATTTATTCTTGCTTCAATAAAAAGAGATATCTATCCCACAAGATCAGATCATAAAAGTACAGTGCATGAAGCATAAATGCATTTAATCTTTGATGATAATAAACATCTGTATCTATATCACAGAAGAACCTTGCCATTCTCCTTGTGTTAAATGATACCTAAACAGACCTAATATCTAATTCAGATCTGATTATACCAGTCTTTAAACAGATGCGCTTTCTCAAACTATCAAGAAAGTACAGAATTTTTTACTTTTATATGTGCTTACCCATCACACCTGGCTTTCTCCTGTGTGTCTGGTCTTTGTTTCTAATGCTAGCTGGTATTGCTAAGAAGTGAATAACTCTGATAGCGATGAAGTGAACTATATGACTGTAGGGGAGAATATTTTCCCATTCAATGATTTCTCACAAAGTCTGATCTGATGACAAACTTAAGTTGACTTCTCTCAGACAGCCTCAAGCATTGTTTATGCAGATAATTCTGTGTGTGAACCCATTAGGCTTTTATGACAGTTATAATCAAATATGATTGGGAAACCTTCTGGCTTACTTGGATCCATACTTACATTGTGCTTTGTGAGGTTGGAAATGTTACTTGCTATTGCTTGTAGCCAGTCAATACAGTCTTCAGCAGAGAGACACTGAATTATTCCACTGCAAACCCCATCCACAGCAATTACTTGGAACGCATTTTGCCTATAGACATGTCATAACAGATCAGGTCAGAAGAAAATTTCATCTGTTCTAGCATATCATCTTAACGATACTTGTAGAAATGCTTTTCTTTCAACTACAATGAAGGTCAGCCACTGAACACTGATAAATTGCTGGTTTTCCTATTTTATAAATACCTGACATATTAAAAAGATCACGCTAAAAGGTCAACTCAGACTATATTAAATTTCCATAAAGCTATAAAAAAATTCCATTGACTAGCTCCACGGAACCTTGACCAACACTGTGTGACTTCAGAAGCTAAACATGTGAAATAGCTGATGCATACCAAATACTTTAATACTGCAGGTCACAGAGAAGGAAAGTGTTCACTGGACACTGTAGGCAATCATTTGAGAAATGCAGTGGAATACAGTACCTTTTTCTCAATAACTTTTATTTTTCTAACACATTGTTTAAATACACTAAGATTCCTGTCTGGATACCCCTTGTTGGCTGCTCTTAGTTATAGAATTTTGATCCTCTTCTAAACACTGATAGAAAAGCTGGAGAATTCAAAATTTATCAGGTAGCATTAATGATTTTTCCAATTCCATTTCTGAATATAGGATCATTAGCAAAATACACTGGAATGCCAAGAGACATCCAATGACAAAAGCAGTGACCACCTGGGTGCCTCTGTCCCAGCACCAGTCTGGACACCTACACAATAATCTGTCATGCATTATAGACTGACTTTCCACAGCTGAGTACTGAGCAATTATAGAACAAGAGAAAACTTTCAGATGCTAAAGCAGTAGCAAGCCTAATGTCTTCAGTAATAGCCTTCTTGGCTAACAGCCTTTGGAAGGCTCACAGATCTCTGGCTTCAGAACCAAAAAACCTCAATATTAATCCATATCCCAGAGTAAGAGATTACTAAACATACAGAACACCAAGTTCCACTGCTGGCGTTCTGCTACAAACCCATCTGTTAATGTTCAATTCATGGTTTAAAAATAAGTACATTATTCAGATTCTTTGAGAATGGCTCAGGCAAAGTGAGTGTTATCTTCAGTGTAAAACTGAGTGTCACTGATGACAGTTTCTGACATCTCAAGACAGATAACCATTCTGCAAAGGTGTTTTTTTTTTTTTACCTCTTGAAATTATATTCCAGTTTTGCAGAATGTAGAGCTAATATCTCTCTCTACCATAAAGGTCTTTGTTGCATCTGTGTCAAGTACAGGCTTTTCCTTCAGTCAGGAGAAGCATTAAAAATGAATTAGAGCCATGCCTTTGCTTTGAGAGTCCCGTCATGAGAATTAGCTCTTACAGGAGGTTAAGGCTTATATATCCTAACATGATCATGCAGAGACCAGTGGTTTATCTAAATCCATCTGCTAACTTAGCAGTTTAGTTGCCTTTTCAGATGGGTAGTGATTTTTCCTTAAAATCCAAAGGAACAAACTGAGAGCTACTTCTTTCAATGACTCATTTTCACAATAATTCAGGTAAAGTTTTTGAGGAAGATTTATTTAAAGCATCTTCAGGTAATGTAGCTAGCATTTGTTTACTATATCCTTTATTTTAAATGGCTATAAATGTAAATAGTAAATTATTCCAGAATAAAATTTTAAATAAGTCCTTACATAAAGAGCATAAGCAGGCAAATTTGTTGGTTATCTCTTTCAGGAAAAATAGCATTATTTTCAGGACTCCCCTTCTTTATACTCAGTCTATCGTAAACCAAAGTAGGAATCCAAGGAATCTATTAACGTGTGACACTAACCTGCACAAGCAAAGAAAACCCAGTATGTTCCAGATTCAATCCTGATGCACAAACTTCCCTTACACTACAACCATAGTGAATCTGATGCATTAGAGACATCAGACTCTTCCTACTGGTCCTAGGTATTTTATCTGTGCACATACAAAACCATTCATCCAGAATGTTCTTGCCCAAGTATCAATAAGCACAGACTATAAGATGCATGGCTACCTAATAAATTACTTCTGAATGTGGTCTAGGCAGTAGATACCCTTAGCCTTAGATTCTTGTTATAATATTTTCTTGAATTAGTCTACCAACCAAAGTCCATACTACCACACAAACCTGAAAAAATAAGGTATTAAATAAGTGTTTTGTATTAAGTAGAACAAACAGTAGATCAATCACTTTATAATACAGCAAAAAAGTTAAGATCAGATGAATTGTTATTCAACTACACATCTGAGGTTCTGTGCCTTCTGGAACTCGAGTTATATTTGAAATTAATAAGCTTTCCAAAATTAACCTGAATGCCCTCTGGAATTTTATATGAATTCCCTCTGGAATTCACGCGTCTCAAGCATCCTACTAGAAAAGCTAGAATACGATTATGAGGCATAATGGTGTATGCAACAATATGATGTATTTCTGTGCCAGTCTTTTCAAACTCTGAAACATAAAAAGTTATTAGGCTTTATATAGTGAAAACAGCCTTGTAAATATTAGCTACAGAAAGTGTAATTAATTAAATTCCATTTCATGTTGCTTTCTTATATTATTTTCAATATCCTTTCCTTAATGTTGCTCTTTATAGCAGTTTTTTTAAAAAAACTCTTAAAAATTATCTACCTTTCTCTCACAAAAATTTTTGAGAGGGAGTTGCATTTTAAAATGTTTACATTAATTTAAAAGACTTATAAACTGTCTTGCTAGCAACATAAAATGTTGCTTCTATGCTTTTTTGAAGAAAAACCCACTTCCTCTCTCATATTTATACTGCATTTTTTTTTTCCTTTAAGTACTCTTACTTCCTCATGTTAGACAGCATAGAAGGACACAAGGAGAAAATTATCAGAGTAGTTATTCAAGGTTTGAGTATGAATTCAGATATTATGTTTTGTATGAATATACTTTTAAATTTATTTTCTGGAAATTCAAATCTCAGGAATATCATTGCTACCTAAAAATCTTTCTCTGTAATGTACAGGTTCTATAATGTGCACTTTAAAGTTGTGTTTTATTGATGCAGAAGACTGAATTTTAAAACCCTAGATCTATGAATAGTTGAATATGTCCTAATTTTCCATGTGAGTAGTTCTATTCAATTCAATGTTATCTGAAGCATACAGCAGAACAGATCTCAGAATTGACTGTTATGATTTTGGGCCCTTTATTCTTCATGCTTTTAATTATTTCTATTTCAACCATTGTTAAACATTGAGCTGAAGGTTTTCACAGAATTTAATAAAAAATCCTCCTGCCTCTGTGGTGACTATATCCTGTTCCCTTTCAGTTCAGCTAATAAGCCATTGTAGCCTTTGGTTTACACCTTGACTCCCTGGGCCAGCCATTGTTCCTCAATAAAACAAGGATCATGCAGCCAAGTAAATATGATTTTGCTATTACCAGTCAAAAGTGGCAGGCTGTTTTTAGCTTCACAATTATCTAGTGGGGAAACAACTATTGCCTAACCTGCTTTATTTTCAGCTCTGTGAATAGGAAAATGGCTGGCACACCTAGGTAATGTACTTCTAAGAAACAACAGCCCCCATAATTAATTGAGGCCATGGGAGGGTTTTGTGCAACTTTCAGATGTTTGCTGAGAACCAATGAGAAGGAAGCAGGCTGTGGTAAGATACAATAAAATTCACCCCACGCAAACCCCAAACTGAGGTCGAAGAACACTCCTCTTCCCCTAGTTTCTGGGGGAGATCATAAAACCACCCCTGGGGGCAGATGGTATCAGTTGACTGTAGGACCCATAGAAACACTGGAAGGGTGAGTGTAACAACAGAGAAAAGATACTGGGATGGTTCTTTCACAAAATAGTCTTTCCAGAAACATTAATGAAGCTTTTCTGTATTAATTAGGTAATTTTACATGTGCATGAGTGGAGGAATGGGAAATTTTAAACCACTAATGCCTGCTGAGCCGTCTGGGTATAGCATAACACACTATTCTTCCCAGACTCACACATCTAAGCTGGCAGACATGAAGGCTACGTGGGAAAGCCAGAGTTTATTTCAATTAGTAAGGCCTCACAGCCTCACAAATGATAAGTCCTCTGTGCTTATTTCAAGAGTTAATGTTTCTGATGCGTTAGAAGAAGAAATAATGGAGAAACATGTTCTATAACTGTAGACAGCTGTCCTTGGTTAATGACCTACATTCTGGAACTCACAAATTTTTACTATTAGAACTTCATTCGTATTGTAGCCTTTGGTTTACACCTTGACTCCCTGGGCCAGCCATTGTTCCTCAATAAAACAAGGATCATGCAGCCAAGTAAATATGATTTTGCTATTACCAGTCAAAAGTGGCAGGCTGTTTTTAGCTTCACAATTATCTAGTGGGGAAACAACTATTGCCTAACCTGCTTTATTTTCAGCTCTGTGAATAGGAAAATGGCTGGCACACCTAGGTAATGTACTTCTAAGAAACAACAGCCCCCATAATTAATTGAGGCCATGGGAGGGTTTTGTGCAACTTTCAGATGTTTGCTGAGAACCAATGAGAAGGAAGCAGGCTGTGGTAAGATACAATAAAATTCACCCCACGCAAACCCCAAACTGAGGTCGAAGAACACTCCTCTTCCCCTAGTTTCTGGGGGAGATCATAAAACCACCCCTGGGGGCAGATGGTATCAGTTGACTGTAGGACCCATAGAAACACTGGAAGGGTGAGCGTAACAACAGAGAAAAGATACTGGGATGGTTCTTTCACAAAATAGTCTTTCCAGAAATATTAATGAAGCTTTTCTGTATTAATTAGGTAATTTTACATGTGCATGAGTGGAGGAATGGGAAATTTTAAACCACTAATGCCTGCTGAGCCGTCTGGGTATAGCATAACACACTATTCTTCCCAGACTCACACATCTAAGCTGGCAGACATGAAGGCTACGTGGGAAAGCCAGAGTTTATTTCAATTAGTAAGGCCTCACAGCCTCACAAATGATAAGTCCTCTGTGCTTATTTCAAGAGTTAATGTTTCTGATGCGTTAGAAGAAGAAATAATGGAGAAACATGTTCTATAACTGTAGACAGCTGTCCTTGGTTAATGACCTACATTCTGGAACTCACAAATTTTTACTATTAGAACTTCATTCGTATATATACAGATGATAAATTAGATGATACCTAGGTATTTAAAACTTTAACAAGCATGATCTTATTTATATACTATGCCTTGCTGATTTTGTAGCTACTTTCTTTTCTATTTAGATGCATAACACTTGAAAAACAGTAATCATTCCAGAATATTGTCTTCCTTTCTCATTTCTTCTTATTTACTAGGATAATATTAATTTAAACAATGACAAGTTGTAGGTCTATATGATACAATAAATTTAAACCTGACTATGAGCTTTGGACAGCTTCCCCAGTGATTGGGAGACAAAATGTCAATGAAATTCTATATTAATAAATGCAAAGTAACACATACAGGAAAAAATGACCTTAGCTATATGTAAACAGCAAAGAACGTTTCTGTAGCTATAAACGCTGAGGAAAGAAACGTAAAGGTTACTACAAATAATTCTCTGAAAACCATCACCTTAGTGCTCTGTGACAGTCAAAAAGTAATAGGTTATTACGAAGTATTAGATAAGAGCAGAGGAAAAAATGGAAAACATCATTATGTCTTAATATGTCAAGAAGGATCCTCCTTGCAGTTCTGATCACCTTGTCTCATAGAAGATATATTAGAATTACAAAAAAACAGAGAGAATAACAAGGATAATCAGAGCTATGGAAGGATTCCCTAGCAGGAGATAACAATAGAGATCCTTCAAACTGGAAAACAGAAGACAGTCATCCGAAGTTATAAAAACGTAAATCAAGACTGCTTATTTAACGTTTCCCTTGATACAAGGGTCAGGGCCCAGAGTCCACCCTCTTCCCCCTCCTGGGTGCCCAGCTGCCTGTGCATGATGCCAGCTCTGCCATGGCGTGGCTGTGGGAAGTGGGATCAGGCTGTTGTGAAAGAGCTTGAGTGGGGTGCCTGTCACTCCTTTCGCTTGGGACCTGCATATCAGCTCAGGCCATCACCCTTGGTCCTCGCCTGAGTTTGGCTGCAGCTATGCCTGTGCCTGGACATGTATCCCACTGATCCAGACCCGACCTGTGGGCTTACTTCCCAGACTGACCTGAGCCCCACCTCACCGTGACGGACTCATCTGAAGACCATTCCTAGGCCTGTTCTGCTCCTCCACTGGGGGCAGTTGGACGGGACCTTTGTCTGTGTGGACACTGCCTCATCCAGACCCGCTGCCACCCTCCACTCTTGGCTCACATTCCCCATGGGGCAGCCAGCCCTTGCTGCTCCCGAACAACAAGATTATTTCACCCAATGAAGTTATCAGGTGAGAGATTTAACACAAACAAAAGGAAGTACGTTTAAAAAACATAATTACATTGCAGGGCTCAATGCCACAGTGCATTGCAAAAACCAAAGGTATAAAAAAAGCAACTTAGAAGTTTTTGAGGACAGGATCATTAGCAGTTATTAAATATGATGACCTACGTGCAATCTCAGACTGAGAAACATGCTGACCACTAGGTGCAAGTGGGAAGATCACACGTCTTCCCCACATACCTGGTCCCAGCTGATGTCAGAGCAGAGTATGGGCTGAGGTGGACCTAGACAGACCTTTACGAAAGCTCCTATGTTTCATGTCTCTGACAGCTGCAATGCAACTAATAATGCCATTCCTCTAATAAGGCAACCCCCTAAGGCTTGTATCTGTCAACCAAGAAGTCAAGTTTCAACTTTCTGAACTTCTTTACCTGCACAAATCTGATCCTGGAAGGTACTGGGAAAACCGTGAATGAAGAAGTGGAATTAATTGGAGATCACACCACCTTTTTTCCCACCTAAGTCCTGGGGATGCTGGCCATGAAGAACATGATAATGTATCCTGAAAAACATTAAAAGGTCCTTCTCAGTTTTGGGCTTCATTATAAGTACTCAGCAGATTTGGAAAGAAAGAGATAGACTTCAAAGACTTTATATTTCATTTGGCATTGTGTTCCACTTTCCCCAAATCATTTGGCATAGGTTTTAGCTAGCACTGGAGAGATTCTGAACTTTTTCTCACAAATAAAACAAATCTATATAAACCTCAACATCAATATGCTTAGAGGAAGTGTGAAGAACAGTATTCTAAAAACCTAGGGAAAACAGATTGTGTCCTTTTTTTGAAATGACTAGTCATGAATAGAAGTGAATATTTACTATGTATCACATCATCAGCTACTAGTTTTATACCTGTACCCTGAATAAAGGTGACGTCTAAATCATTCACTATACAATCATAATTCAGTTGTTTCCTGTGGTCTTGTACACATTTACATACATGTCTATACTAATGACATCACCTCTGGTAATTGTGAATGGGATTTAACATGTGATGAAAATTGTTTAGTCAAAACTTTATGCTTATGATGAATATTTTAATTTTACCTATTTACACAAGGTATTACTTATATGAAAATTGAACTTTATCATGTCCATGATCATATCTACAAAGAATGAGTATTTAAATATCTACAATCTAATTTCACCAGTATTTTTACAGAATATAGATTTGAATGAGAAATGCTTATAAAAAGTGAAATGATCAACATTGATTTTTAAAAATCCAACACCTCTCCCTTTCCTTATAAAATGCTTTACAAAACAGCACTAGTGATGATGTTATTTTTATGAAGAAGCATGATTCTTACTGAAATGTATGTAGTACTTTTAGTATATCAGTAAAATTGTACCTGCCGATCCTGCATAATTAACAGGTTTTTAATCTCAGACTTCATATTTTTTCTTTCCTGTACCTTCTATAAAATAAATATTACAAAAGTTAAGTACACCTTATATTTTTCTAGTGTGATTTTTGTGTAAGATCTATAGAATTGTAAACCTTTACCAACTTGAACTTTACTTTTTCAAATATGTTCATATATCTTTTGTGTATATAAAATAAAAGATCACTATGAACATCAATTTAGCTGAACAGCAGGCTTTTCGTAAGTATATTCACTTATTTAAACATTGAATCTCTGCTGAAACATTCCATAGATTCAATCTAAATAAACCAATGATTGGCTAGGAAGACTAAGCTAGGGTGTTGTTTTGAACATCCTCTTGAATTTTTAATGTTTTCTGTCTGCTTTCAGGAATCTTTTTTCAGCTGTGATTAAACTTGAGGAAAAAGCTGAAATGCAGCAAAAAGTTTAGATGCAAACTGTAGGCCTAGATCTGGCTGCAACAGAAATGTTAACCCTACCTTTAGCCTGCATAACTCTGAATTGTTAACAAAAGACCAAAACCAGTCCTATCTACTCCAAATTCTGAGTCAGAAGTCTCCTTCATGTGCATCACCAAGGCTATAAATTAAGAAATGGACTATGGCCATAAGTCATAATGCATTCTACAGAATATTCTGAAAAAAAGGAAGGACTGTGACATGAGCAGTACATAACTTAGGAATTCATACAGAGGTCTCATTTGGTTTTATGAAACATTCCATTCCCATTACAAGAGGACATCTGAGATAAGAACCCCACCCTGGTCTTCAGCAGAAGAATTTAATTTAGGGTGACTTATAGACTCATGATGCCTGATTATATTATTTAAACTGAGAGAAAAAGACTTGGTTTCAGTAAATTATTATCAGTTCAAATAATAGCTAACTTAGATCAGTTTTGACATCTGCAGAAATAGGATTCACAAATGGAAGCATGGTTTTTATCCTAAAAGCAAAGTTAGAAATGAAGTGACTAGCAAAATAAGTTTAGGATCTGCTCCAATAGCCTTTCTACATGCATACATATATAGACTGTTGAGATAAGTCTGCTTCTGATGTTGTTGCACTATTTTATATATATCTATATATATTTTATTATTATTTGACCTGCATTAAGACACCAATTTTATTGTTTTTATCCCATTTTTATGAATTCCATCTCCATAAAACTGTATAAATCCTAAAGGTTTTCCAGATTATAATCAGGCTTAAAATCTGTGCTATTGACTTTTAAGTCTCTGGGCTCTTATTTAAAACCTTTACCAGTGAAGTATGAAAGAACAATAAAACAAGCCAGAAATTAAAAACAGCAAAGTCTACCGGACAGTGCTTACTTTTCTGTTTTTTTTAATATATCTGTAATAATTATCCTGTGCATTAGTTTATTTATTCAGTGCTTTTTATTTTATCTGAGTATTTTCACCTATCACAAAGCCAAATATGCAGCAAAACCCCCTTTAGAACTATATAAAATAATGGAAATTTTGCATTTCCTGCCTAAGAAAATTGTTAAAAGCCCCTTGCTGCACTTCAAAGGCATCTTTTACTAAAAATCTTATCAGACATTTGTAACATTTCATCCTAAAGAGAGTTTGCTCCATAATGCTATCATTCTTCAGTAAGAATTTTAAGTGTGTTACTAGAAGTAAAATGCTTTCACCTTAAAAATAGGCAAAACCATGCACCTAAATCATTGCTTGTCGAAAGTTTTAGATAATAAATGAAATGAAAATAATGGAAAAATATTCTCAAAATTTTTTCTAGCTTTTCTTTAAATAGATATATTTTAATTTTAATAATTTTAATTCCTATGCTGTGGAAATAATCTAGAAGAAAAAACTCGCAAAATCCCTATTGCCCAGATAAAAATAGTAATCACATCTCTCAAGGCACAATCTCAGCTGGTATAATTTGTCATAGTTTAATTCACAGCCATAATATCTGGCAACTCTTTTTGCTCCCTATGGAACTGTCTATCTCCAATGTTAGTTAGAGTTCCTTCCATGTTGCTGTCCTTTATTAGTTACTTCCACTTAGCTATTATAGTATTATTATTATTTGGTGTAATTCTATCAAAGAAATATAAGCTCTTACCGTGTTGTTGGGATGGTAGTTCAGATGCAAACCACTGTCACATAAGGGAGAGGATGTGCCACTGCTTTGGTCACTGGGGGCACCTAATACAAACATGAATACACCAAAAAATCTTCATTAATCTATAATGCTATCATTCAAATTTGTGTATGTATGTATCTATGTATTCCCCTCCCCCCACTAGTTTTGTCATATCTAACATTCATTTACTTTCTCCATTCGGCCAGTATCTGCCTTCTGGTTTGAGCGGAGTGCCTTTTTAAGCTGAGTGGAGGCTCAAGAATCTTTCTCTTGGTGCTTTGCTTAAAAGAGTTAATAATCTGTTTAGTAAGAAAAAAAAAACAACAAAGCGTTTTGCAAATTTGATAATAAAAGTGTGTACCTCCTCGCTTGGTTTTCACTTGAAGGAACTAGTCAGATAATGTTTTTGTTACTCTCACTGAAGTTTACAGTTCTAACTGTTCTTGTAACAGTTTAGGAAATTACAGTGCTACCCCTCAAAAGTAAGATGATATGATCAATGTAAATGCATGTTTGTGTGCGTTACTCGGCATACTCTGTGGTACCACAACCTTTCATAAAAGGGACAAATGTACTGGGATACATTTTTATTTAAGAATATGGTGTTCTAAATTTTTTCTTGTCTCACTAAAATTTAATACCTAGGCGAAAGATAAAGACAGTATTTCAACAAATGATCGTATAAAGTATTATTTCATAATTTAGTTGACTTAATTCCTACTAACTTAAAATCAAAGGCTAAAAGTATTGAAATCAAATATTTATTATTTTTTTGCTTAAAAATTCTACCCTCTTAGGAGCAAGATGCAGAAGGAAAGCAGCGGTGACAAAAGCCACAGGCTGACATATAAATATGCTTAGATATGCTGCAACTGTCTATAATTATTCACCCACACTTACAATTTAATATAATTAAAGGAAGACAGCTGTTTCCATTTGTCTCTCATGGGACTAGTTGACTAAAACTCGGTTGGACTTAAACAAAATACTAATCGTCCCAGGGTAATTTATTTTTAGGTAGACAGACACCTCCACCAAAGCCTCTGAATTTTAAATGCTAATGTTAAGCCCTGTAAATATACACACACAATCTCGTTTTCACATTTACAAGACACAACTCTTTCAGACTAAAATATTATCTGATGCTGCCTGAAAAACTGCTTTTAAATACTCTGCATCAGGATGTGAGCTACCGTAAACTAATGTAATTCCACTGTTTTACCTGCAACTTTGCTGATTCATAAAAGCCAAATACCTGGTGATCTGTTTTCCAAGCAAAGATAGCAATTTTTTGCTTGAGGTGAATGTTACTATGAGACCTGGCAATACGAGCAGCTCATATACAGGCAGCAATGCTGACCAAAAAAGCTGCTGTCAATCACCCTCAATGCACAGTAAGTTTGGAAGCTGCAAGCATTCATGAGCATTGAATTGAGTTTTCTTTTGGCCAAGTAATAAAGGCTTACATGCACAATCTTCATTCAGTGGCAGTTTGAGAAAAGCAGGTGCTCTTTTCAGAAAGGACACAGTTAGGGTCACTTCTTCCCCTGCGTTGCGAAGGACCTGAACCTGGAAGAGAAATACAGATAGGACATCTTGAAATAAATGTATGACCAAAATGCATCAGCAAAACATAAGCAACGCCACACAGCTTTTACATATCAGAACATAACTGCTTAGCCATTTATTGCAATGACTTTTTTTTAAAAAGAAAGCAAGATGTAAAGCTTGCTATATGCTTGTCTGTTGTTTCTATTCACACATGCAGGTAATGGGGGGCGGGGTATTGGCCTCCTATAATAGCATTGACTTTGCACCTTGCTATTGCACAGCTTGCACCCTGACACTGTTCAGCTGTTCACCTCCTTCTTTCAGATCTGGCATCATCCACACTAGCATGTATGTATAAAAAAAATATTTCCCCCCCCGCCCCCAAGTTTATCTCATAAATCTCCAACCAAAACAATAGCAGTAGTTTCCAGAGCTGTGCCATAATCCTGAGTAAGTCTTTCCAACAGCCAGAGTTAAATCTAGCCGAAGCTCTCCAGCATGAATGAGACACCTAATTTCCTTACAGCCACAGAGGAAAAGTACCTATTTTAAGCCTTAAGTCTTAGATAAGCACAGGCTTGGGTTTTGCCAAAGGGCAGCTTGCATTTTGGACACAGGAATGAGTAAATCACCTATTCACCTGTGAATGCTTTTAGCCTTCCTGGACTCTCCCACAATTTCTCCTGTGGCTCTTGTTCATGCCTTTAGCTTTTGTGTGGTACGGCTGACAGACACCTCAAGACGCACAGCAGAGAAAGGAAACCCCAGGCACCTCCCCAGAGAGGCACAAAGGAGGCACAAGAGCAGCTAAACAAAATGCTATACTTTAACCGTGGAGGAATAACATTTGAATCGGTTTATAACGTAAGAAGCATCAGGTCACATAACTCTGTTTCAGAGAACAACCATTTCCTGTTCTGCTGGCTCTGTAACATCAAAACTCTTCGAGGGCTGATTTAATTTAGGCTTCCAAAGACAGAAGCTTGCACCATGCCTCTATCTGAGTGACTGTACTCATACTGTGCAGAGAGCCAGCTTGCTGGGAGCAGTGTTCGGAGAGCTGCTACACAGTGATATATTAGACAAATGTTTTAAACTAGCATATATCTGTTCGTTTTCTGCTGTGTTTTCACGGTAGCTGGATAACACGCAGGTAACCCCTCTGTCATGCTGCTGATTGTGAGAAAGCCTTGTAAATAATTTATGGAGGATTGCTATTCTTTAATCTATACCTATCAACAACCTATCCTACACATTTAGTTACATGCATGTATATAACTATATGCAGGGATGCCTTCACATGGAATCACTGCATTAACTTAAAGTGATTCTTCAAGAAAAAATGTCGACTTTGTCTTTAAACACAATACTTCCTACTCCACACAGGTTGCTACAGAGGAGTAACAATACGGTGACAGAATATTTGATTCAGTATCTGAAATCCACTTGAAATTTTAGGCTTTTTATTGTTTAAAATAGCACAGTGGTTGTCAAGGCACAATTTGCAGTGCCGTGTGTATTTATTTGTATGTGTGCAAATAAACACACACGTGTCACAACAAATTTCATCAACTTAAACTGCATGCCAAAAACTTTATCTTTAACATGAGCCTCTTGGACAAGCACTTCCCAGTTCTGATATGTTTTATACCTTAGAACTCGTAAGTAGTACTTATTTCATAGAAAGAAGATGACTTGTAATCTGCGGAACAGTAGATCAAGACTCCGAAGTCCTGAATTCCATCACAGAAACCATACCATATCCTCAGTCTTCATAGAAAATTCATCCTTCTCCTCTCTTATGTAGCAGTCACACAGTTCAGAACAGTCATAGCCAAAGCAGAAAATTACAGGCATGTATTCTCTATTGAAACAACAGATGTGGATAGACAAAGTGCAGGAAAATCCAGCTACCTTCTGCCTTTTTAAGTTTTTTTTTTTTTTTTTTTTTTACTCAGGAACAGGGAAGAAATAAGTGGAGAAGTTATAGCATTACCAACTTTAATTTATAAAGTCACTTTTTAAGATACCTAAGAATAAGTGGATATAATTTGTGAAAGAAGCTGAGACAGTAAACTCTGCCCTTGAATCTTTCTTCTTCCAAGAGTAAAACAAGCCAGAAGTCTACATGATTTCATTTGATAATATACTGTTCTGTAAAGGCTAGAAGTTGCCATAAGTAGTCTACTGTGACCTTCTGCTCTAACCTCTCTCTCTCTCTCTCTCAAACCTCTTTACCTCATAGGATGAAGAATTTAAGCTGGTATACAGTTTAGATGAAATCAGCAATATTTATTTCACTGAAGCGTATTTTGGAGTGTATGAAGCATATAATCCTGAAAGTGACTAGATTTTGACATGCAGAATAAAGACTGAAGAGAGATAAAAGATTAAAAAAGAAAACTACTAGGAAATGATTACAACAAAGAGGAGACGAGCTATCAATCCCATTTCACTTACTTTCTAGTCATTATCAAAGTCATTCTGGGAAATAAGGTTAGCTGAAGAAAATAGGATTTTTAATTAAATTTATTGTCTTTTGGTAGCTTTCAGTTGAAAACTGCAGTTATTTTACATTTTTGTGTTTATTTTACATAAGAAATGAACAATTACTGAACTGTTTTAAGTTGAGTATGCCCTATAGGATTAATTTACTCTGTGTCCTCATTCAACATGTACACAATGCCATACCGCCGTTCCTCCATGCAGAAAGAGAATTCCTCTTTCCGAGGAATGTTTTTAGTGGTATACCAGAACAGCTCATGTTCATGAATGGAAAATTAATTGATAACTTTCACAAAAAAAGATAACAGCCAAAAGTAATGTGAGTAATTGTTATGGAGAGTTATGTCTATGGAAAAAAACGCTTGAAAACAGGGAGTCAAACAGTTTGTCTGGGAGATACAATGCAGTATGAATTTCTAGAGTTTTATAGACATGAGTGGAATTCTGCCAACAGTCAGAGATACTGGCATATTAGTTATTTCTTCTTGTTTCCTGATTGCCTAACATCAGTTTAGCTAAAACTTAATAAAGCTGTTTTGGCAAAATGATGACTCTGTGAATGTAGATGTATTGTTTGTTCAGGCTTGGAAAATGTACATTCATGAAAAATGAATTTATCTGCACAAGAATATCCATGTGGACCTGAAGAATTGGTAGCATATTCCACTAACAAGGCAGTAATGAGCTTTTACCACTGAAGTAAATTCATGAGCATTCTGAAGAAACCAGTTGTCAATCATGATATAATTTTTAGATAAAGAAATGGATAGATATCTGCTCAGCCATCCTGCTCTCTTACTTAGAAGAAAGCTTCCTCACATTTATTGTATATACACTGCCAATACCTTGTCAATCAAATACTATCACTGACAACGTATGTGTTGGTTATTTCTGGCAGTGATAATTCAAGAAATGCTTCAAGGTTATATTCAAACATAAGAGGGAAGTAGGCTATCTAAATCCTTTATACATCCTTTTCAGAGTTACAGCATATTTTCTAATTCATAAGGAAACCTTAAAGCTAGGTTGATCAGAGTAACTAGATCCGGATTTTTTTGCCACACCATCACATATTGTATGCATGATAAAAATGACTGAAGACTAAAAAGCTAAGGACTATTTTCTACTTCCTGCAAACAACGAAGCTCTCAAGAATTTGCAGTCATTTAGAAGACTTCCAGGATTTTTCTCATTTTGCAATGTCTACTTCCATATTTTGATATAATTATGTTAAATTCCTTAAATTCCTGATACATTAGTCCACAAATTAAAAAAAGGTAGGGTTTGGTTCAGGGTTTTTTCCCCCATTCAAGGGTAAGGTATATTTTAAATAGGAAAAATAAAGAACTGTGGAGATCTTGATCTACTGAAGGTTGAACAGTGGCATTAAAGTGGTACCACATTTTTTTCAATATATTAAAAAAACAACAACACCTCACTGGACGAAGTATGCTAACTTTATTCCATCCCCACTTCTTATTCTATAGAACTGTGGCTGGACCTTCCAAAAATAATTTTTACTAGGAATACTACATACAATTGGTGATTGATCACTGATTTCCATGATGATCCCATTCCTCGCAAAAATATTCCAACATTGGGTAGAATACAACTAACATTTAATGTCTTGTTAAATTTAGCTGTTTACTTGAAGAGTAATTAGTCCAAAATTAATTGCTTTCTTTTAAAATTGCTTTCTTTTAAAATACAAAGTGGCTATTTTAAAAAAGAGTGCTTCTATAATAACTGTACAATCAAATTATCAAAGACAATGCTAACCACAAATAACAATTCTTATCAGCCCTGGAATAGAATTAGAGCCTCATCCCCACTGTGTATAAATGGTAAAGAGGTTTTCAATACTAATGAAAAGTAGCCGTGTAAGTAAGAGATTTTCAATTTATTACTGCTAATAGAGAAGGCATTTCTAAATTTACATCAAATAAAAATATTCAAAACATTTGCCCTAGTATGTGAAAAGATATAAATAGGTCCAACTTCTAAAAAGTGAAAAAGAAACATATTTTTGGAAGGAATACTAATTTTGAATAAATATAAAAACATTATTTCAAAAATTTCAAAACAACAATACAGCAAATTCCTAAGATTTTTTTTATTGTATGTGAAGAGTTTGGTGAAGGTGAGATAAATTCATAGTGTTAAATTCATGCAATATTTACCTGACAAAAATTTAACTCAGTAGTAGACCTAACATTTCCAAAGTCTAACAAGATTATATCTCCCCACCATAAGCCATGGAAAAACTCCATTCGGAAGAGATCTGTATGTCTATGCATCTGACAATTGAGATGCAATTGAGATCTGACAATTTCTAAAGCACTGCATCCCAGATTGCAGAAAATGCATGACCAGACACCATTAAGCAGATTTGCTTATTCTCTGTATCATTGAAAGGTGAGAATCTGTTTTATTTCCAGAGGCAGCACTAACTATTCAAGATGTACGTTTTTTTTCTATAAAGACCTAGATTTTTAATATTTTTGAGATCTTCTACAAAGGTCTGGATTTCAGGCATATGAATTCTCCTAACTGTCTCAGGTTTTTATTTTAATAGTTAACAATGGATAGTAGTAACACTTAATGTGTTGATAAAGATGTTGTAGGGATTAAATAATGCAAAGCTATTTAGTATTGCTGTTACTACTTGATTTAGTTTTATTTTTTTTATTTCATCTAGTGATCAATACTAGCTATCGATTTGTTGGTGTGCAGTGTCTAATGAAGTCATCCCTGTAACAGGAAGAAGCTGTGACACTGAAAAATCTTAATATCTCCTCATCAACATTATGGCTATATAT